>NW_025108817.1:0-74831 GCF_011392965.1 Frieseomelitta varia
TGTATGTGCAAAAATGTAACATGTATCACTGTAATTGTTAAGGAATGGTAACTAATAAAGTATATATGTACGACTACGATACAATTCATGGAAATTGAACTCGTATTCAGATTCATATAATTCGATCAAGTATTAACCCAACACCAAAAAAACCAAAACATGTAACTCACCAGTCGTTGAAGTCAGAATTGTAGATTGAGGTTTGGTTGCAGACACATGATGAATTAAAAATTTTAAATAATACTTAGAAATGTCGTGTTATTGTTTACTTGTTACAAATAAATTATTAGAAATATTTAAACAATTAGAATATTTAGAAAGATTATTTAAAAACTCACTCCTAAAGTTTGGTCGATGTGCACACGACGGAAGTTCAATCGGTAATGAGCCTCCGTACCACTGAAGGTTAATTTAATGTTTCGATTGTCAGTGACCCGGAAGTGTTGACAATTTTTTTTCAAATTTCTAAAATTTAGTCGATGTGCATTCGACGGAAGTTTTATTGGTAATGATTTTCCGCTCAAGGTTAATATATATTTTGGTCGTCGGTGATTCAAGACAGTCGATAATTTTTTTCAAACATCTAAAATTTGGTCGATGTGTGCACAACAAAAATTCAGGTCGTAATAAGCTCTTTTCTCGGTTTCGATTGACACTAATCTGAACTTTCGGTCGTTTAAAATGCGATACAGATAGTAAAAATTTCTTAGAAATGTATTATTGACGCGATTACTATAAACGATTAATTAAAAATTTTAAATAGAGCTTAGAAATGTTTCAGAAGAGAATTTATTGTTTAATTGTTGCAAATAAATTATTAGAAATGTTTAAACAATTAGAATATTCAGATATATTATTTAAAAACTCACTCCTAAATTTTGGTCGATGTCCACACTACGGAAGTTCAGTTGATACTGAGCCTTCGTACCACTGAAGGTTAATTTAATATTTCGATTGTCAGTGACCCGGAAGTGTTGACAATTTTTTTCCATTTTCTAAAATTTGGTCGATGCGCACACGACAGAAGTTTTATTGTTAATGATTCTCCGCACAAGGATAATATATATTTTGGTCGTCGGTGATTCAGAACAATTGTTAATTTTTTTCAAACATCTAAAATTTGGTCGATGTGCCCACGACAAAAATTCAGTTCGTAATGAGAATGAACATTCGGTCGTTAAAGATGCGATACAGATAATAAAAATTGACGCGATTGCTACAAATGATTAATTAAAAATTTTAAATAGTGCTTAGAAATGTTATAGAAGTGAATTTATTGTTTAATTGTTGCAAATAAATTGTTAAAAATGTTAAATAATGTTTAAATAATTATATAAGATGATTTGTTGTTTAATCGTTGCAAATATATTATCAGAAATATTAGATAATGTTTAAACAATTGTAAAAGAGAATTTATTATTTATTACAAATTATTTGTTACAAATAAATTATTAGAAATGTTGGATAATGTTTAAACAATTATAAAAGAGAATTTATTGTTTAATTGTTACAAATAAAATATTTAAAATATTAGATAATGTTTAAACAAATGAAATATTCAGAAATATTATTTAAAAACTCACTGCTATATTTTGCTCGATGTGCACACAACGGAAGTTCAATTGGTAATGAGCCTTCGTACCACTGAAGGTTAATCTAATGTTTCGATCGTCAGTGACCCGGAAGTATTGACAATTTTTTTTCAATCTTTCTAAAATTTGGTCGATGTGCCCACGACAAAAATTCAATTCGTAATGAGCTCTTTTCTCGGTTTCGATTGACATTAATCTAAACCTTCGGTCGTTAAAGATGTTATACAGAAAATAAAAATTTCTTAGGAATGTATTAGTGACGCGATTACTATAAACGATTAATTAAAAATTTTAAATAGAACTTAGGAATGTTACAGAAGAGAATTTATTGTTTAATTGTTACAAATAAGTTATTAGAAATATTTAAACAATTAGAATATTCAGATATATTATTTAAAAACTCACTCCTAAATTTTGGTCGATGTGCACACGACGGAAGTTCAATTGGTAATGAGCCTTCGTACCACTGAAGGTTAATCTAATGTTTCCATCGTCAGTGACCCGGAAGTATTGACAATTTTTTTTCAAACTTTCTAAAATTTGGTCGATGTGCCCACGACAAAAATTCAATTCGTAATGAGCTCTTTTCTCGGTTTCGATTGACATTAATCTGAACCTTCGGTCGTTAAAGATGTTATACAGAAAATAAAAATTTCTTAGGAATGTATTAGTGACGCGATTACTATAAACGATTAATTAAAAATTTTAAATAGAACTTGGAAATGTTACAGAAGAGAATTTATTGTTTAATTGTTACAAATAAATTATTAGAATTATTTAAACAATCAGAATATTCAGAAGTATTATTTAAAAACTCACTACTAAATTTTGGTCGATGTGCACACGACGGAAGTTCAGTTGGTAATGAGCCTCAATACTACTAAAGGTTAATCTAATGTTCCGATCGTCAGTGACCCGGAACTGTTGATAATTTTTTTTTTTTTAGTTTTTCGAGAAACAATTCTTCCATTATACTAATCAATAGTTTTTATATTTCTGTCGCAAGGTTACACTTTCATAAATATTGTATAATGTCAAATGTAATAATTTATCATTTTTTAATGACAACTGGCTAAAACTTAATTTTCACTTTGATGATATTAATTTCTAAGTTATAGTTGCATTGATGTATATTAAATAGAAATTTATGTAGAGAAAAATTATGTAGTCAAAACTCGAGTTAGCAGTGATCGTTGCTTCAAAGTAATCGCGCAACATATAAAAATTTTCACTCGTTTATTGTTTCAAATTGCAAGGAATATGTGTCTTATGTAACTATCTTTTCCGTTATTGTAGATAATATAATTTAATTATTATAAATGAATTGTTGAAACTATGAAATAATGTTTGGAACTTCAATCAGTGATTGAATTGCTATAAATAAATTATTAATTTGTTAAATAATATACTTAAATATCATCAAAATTCATTATTTTACAGTTTGAATAATTAAATTATTTTGATATTATTTGACACAATTAAATTATTTTATTTCTAGACATTATTTTATAATTTTCACAATTTTTATAATACAATTAAACAGTTAAATTAATTGTTTTATCCAGTAAGTCAACGTCATTTCTCTTAAGTACATTGTTCAAGATTCTTATAAATTATTAGTTAAATATGTTACAGAAGACTAACAGAAGAGAATTTGTTGTTTAATTGTTGGAAATAAATTATTGGAAATATTATATGATGTTTAGACAATTAGAATATTCAGAAATATTATTTAAAAATTCACTTCGAATGTTTAGTCGATGTACACACGACGAAAGTTTAACTTGTAATGACCTCTTTCGCTGCTCAACCATCAGTTAAAGGTAAAGTCAGCGATGCACAACTGGTGGTAGTCTTTGTCAGTATTTCCAAAAACACTATTTCTATTACAGTAATCACTAGTTTTACAGTTTTTATGTTTTATTTAGTTAAAATTTTCCAGTTTTACAGTTTTATTGTTTTGTAGCCCCTATTAACCTTAGGCAACAATAAATACTGTAACTTTAGGGGTGTGCGAGAACCTGAAAATATCGGGAACTCGATGGTCGGGACGAGTCGGATTCCCGAAAATTTTGAGATTCCCGGAGGAATCGGATTTCTCGAAAAAGTCGAGATTTCCGAAAATTTCGAAAACTCGGCTACCGTTTCTCGAACTTCTCTAGAATAATGCTGTATAGCAGCCTACAAAATATTTAAATACGCAGTTCAATTCCTTCTGCCAGTGAAATTATTGGAAACACGGATTCTAAGAATCGCGTGACCTGATGTAAACGAACGTGTGACTATGTGCTTAATACTTGGACATTATGTACGCCGTTGAGCAGTATCGCTGAGAAATTCGGGAAGCTCAGACGTATATTTTCAAAGACTGTGTAAATTTAATAAAGATTAAAAATTTAAAAAAAAAAATGTCGAATGATACTGACAGTAAAGTTGTGGTAACAGGTAGTAGTGCGGAAGATATCGTGCAAAGGAAGAAGGTAAAGAGAAGCTCTGTTTTGGAACATTTTCAGGAAAAATGTGATACAAAGGCGGAATGCATACATTGTCACCATGAATTTAAAACTAAGTTTGCAAACACTACTGGTTTATTACATCATTTGAAACACATGCATCCAACCATAAATACATGTACTAAAAAAGAATCTGAATCGATATAAAATTTGTCGCACCTACAGAATGATACGCGAAAGATTGTTGAACCAAAAGATATAGCAGAAGGGACGCAGCGTGCAGTGGCTTAAAGTAGCCCGTGTCAGAAAAAGTTCATCGATTTGAACATGTTCGCTAGTTCAACTGTGAATAGTTCGTCGGCTGTGCCTGCAATGTAATTATTACAGAGTCAGGAACTTCGTGTCGACATTTCGACGAGAGGGGACGAAACTTCGCGTTCCACTTTTTCCTTCTCGGGTGAAGTCAGAGACAGGCTGAGAAAAGAAACGAGTCGATGTGGCACGAGCGTTACGTTAAATAAAACGGTCATCTTCAAGTTAGTGCCTCTCTTTGGGCAAGTTAGGGCTGATAGTTAGACAGATAGATAGGAATGCACGGTGGGAACGGTCAAGCAGGTAGCAACCTCGTTCATCACCAGCCGACCAGGTCCTAAATGTTTCCTTTGTGGGTTTTCCAAGTTTCTAGCGACGGCCGTATCCGCGCCTCAGGTGTATTTCATCGATTGTTTTATAGCGCCGCGGGCCTGCGGGATTTGCCACACTTTTATCATCCGGGCTACCTCGTTGTTACTCTCTTCCCTCCGGGGACTGAAAGAAGATGTGCTCGCATGCGAGTGCAGTTCGATCGAACGGTTCCTTTCGAACACTTCCTTGTTCCTTGTTTATTAGCGGTAACGTCGTATTTCCTCTCAAGGTCCAGGTATTTCTTCTCGAGACACTGTAGTTGAAGTTACGTACAAGGGAGTCTCAAGGTGTGTGTGCAATTTGTCGTTCAGTTTTTGTTGAATTTTTCGTCAGGCGAACGTGGCTAGCTAGGGATTGAACGTATCAGCCTTGAGATGACAGTGAAATAAGTTATATATAGCTAAATAAAGTAATAAAATTGTTAAATTTAAATTGTTAAGTATAATTTTCAGTATTCTTAGTGTAAATGTCCCTAAGTGGCGACCTTGGTTCTCGAGATTTCGGGTCTGATGATTTTCATGATCTCCTCTGTTTTTAGACGCCTCCTATATATTTTAGTCATCGACAACGAGTTTTGTTCTTTAATTTAGCCTATTTAGTTTATTCTTGTTCAGACTGTTCAGGATCTGTTCTGGATTTCCCAGTGTTAGGAAAAAAAGTGTTATTGTACGAATCTTAATTTTATTAAAAAAAGTATATTGTACGAATCTTAATTTTCTCACTACGAATCTTAATTTTCTCACTTCATTCAGTAAGTTTATTCGATGTCAGTCAACTCAACAGGGTTGAAAGAGGTTTCAGTGAACCGAACATCGTCAGAACAATATTCATTGGATTCATATTCGATGAAAACTCGCAAATTATCCAATCGTTGACGCGGCAATAACAATATACACATACACTATATATAAATGATTTGTTACTGGGTTACAAAAACATTTTGAAAGATATTTTAGAATGTGAAAAAGAATGCCGAATAAACGTACAACGGCGTTTGATTACAATTTATGATTATTAATTGTGGAGACAAAGCTTAAATAACAATTTCTTTCCTCTACGAAGTATAATGTAATGAATATTTTAGTTTGGGTATCGCGTGTATTTTTTGCGTGTTATGTGCTTTGTGTGTGTTTTTAAAATTTTCCACGAACGCACAAATTTTTCACATTAATCACGATCCTCAGTCAGATCGCATTCTGCGCAACGGAAGCAATAATATTCATTATACTTTGACAAACTTGTGACGCGACGTGTTTATCCGCATTTGACGAAACGTCGCGTCATTCGTATCGGATTTATTCTCGTGGCCATTGTTGCCCTGTGACGAAAAAAATTGGTTATCAAACGCGAGAGGAATACGAGATAAATTCTGTATACACGGAAAACAACAATATATTTATGATCCTCATTCAGAAGACTGTTTTTTTTTTTTTTTTTTTTTTATTTTCGTCTGTGATATAAATTTCAATGTCTGGCCAGACAAAAATAACACCTACTCCAAATTAGAAAAGTTATATAACTGAATATACAACGGTGAAAAACTGTCGATAGTTTAAGCTATTATATATTAAGCTTTATACTTTTAACTATTATAACTAGGTAAGTTACAGTACAGGAAAGTTGCAGTGCATAACTGGACACACAGTGATGAAAAATGTACTTCAAACTATTGTAATTCTTATATTAGCTTGCGTTATACTTACATTATGTCTTGGTGAAAAAGAAAATCATTGTATTGAGATAAAAATCAAATTTTTATACTCACTTACATTATAACTTGTTAAGAAGAAAAACAAATCATCTAACAATCTATTTGGTCTCAGTCTAAAGCGTAAAGCTTCTACTCTGGTTGTCCTAAGTTCGTCCTTTTCAATGATGATTTCACATCGTGTAATTTCGTAAATTTTCCTCGTGACTCGATCCACCATGGATCTGAAAGTTGAAATCTCCTCTTTTCAGTGACGTACGAAAAATGATGGTATAACAGGGTGTTCTTGTGTTCGCGCTATCATCATCTTTTCTCTCATAAATTTTACGGAATTGAAATCAAAACATCTCAACTAAGAATTTTTCGATATATATGTAGGTTAATACTTTTTTTTATGGACGATGTCGAGATGCATCGACTGGTTAATAATCGTGAAACATGGCGCGTCTAAACTGGAGATTCGTACTATGATTGGTTTTTTTTTTTTTTTTTATGGACAAAGAAATATTCCCACAGTGAAATTTATCGTTAGTTCGTGTGACGTTTATAGAATTCAATAGAATTAATTTTAATTAACAATTTTATTTATTATGTTGTATACTTAATATTAATAAATATAAATAAATATAAATAAACAAAATTTTGTAATAAATATTAAAATATAGTAATGATTTAAAATTAATAAAATTGTTTATAATTAAAGTAATGAGAATGAATTTAAAAAAAAAAAGTTATAAGTAAAATGTAATTTGTACCTTTTGTATCAGGGTTAATTAATTTATTTTAATTGGTCACAGTAGCGTGCGCGGTGTGTCGAGATAATATGTTACAACGAAAGGGCACAGATTACAATTATAAATATCACTCGAGACTAACAATAAACCGTTTTGCGATGAAACAAATACGCGTAAGGAATAAGAAACGAAGACATTTCCATATTATTATCTACGAGTGTTTTCTTCACGAGCTGCTCACTCAGGTCTGCCGGTTTCTCCACCATGAAAATTAGTTTTCACTGTTTTGCAGCGTGCCATGCAAACGACTTTCTTTATTTTCCTTTAACTTCAGTAGCTACGGTAAAGAAAGCAATTTGTATGTGTATGTGTATGTGTATGCTTGACGCGAGTATAGCTGGAACAGCTCAACAACAGTGGAGGGGATAGCGTTAGCGAGGAAAGTAGGGGCAAAAAGGCCGCCAGTTAGCCTCTGATCTACAACGCAGATCGCTCAGTTTTTGAACTACTTTAAGTGCTTTGTCCTAAAAAAAAATTACTTATCTGCAGAACCACTTTAGTGGCACTTCGTCCACCCCTCAAAAAAAAAAAAAAAAAATGACCTAACAAACTGATTAGATTGCTCACTCGGGGCACAAGAATTGCGATAAGACTCACGAGGACGCGTGTCTCACTCTTGTCTAATATAAATATGTACTTGGAAGCTATAAATAAATAAATGGAACGATTCAATCGTTGATTGAAGAAGTATTTCGCGTTTATAGTTTCAGAACGTTATTTTTCATATGTATCCTTTGCTTACTTTTATGTTTACTTATATATGTCGCGGCTCGCAACTAAATTGAATCCAAGTCCCCTAATATCCGATTCACCAAAAGAATAACATTTGAATCACGCGATTTACACTTTATATTGCTGTAAACGGCGATGCAAATTCAATTATTCTGTATCCGCGAATTTATTATTATACCTCAAAGTAAGTCGTTTTAAAGACTCTAGGACCTTTCGTATCTTATTTCTAAGACTTCGAACTGCTATTAAAAGGAAAAAGAAAATTGATTTTTTGAAAATTTCACACTGTCCTTCCATTCCACATTTCGAAAAATTTACGAAGTAACACGATTTCGAGCAGCTTTGGCATTTCTGCATTCGATTCGGTGACTGGAGACGAAAGTCTGGGCCATCGTTCCACCTCTGAAGCGAAACGGAGTTCGTTTGAGTGGAAGCATCCCGATTCTCTGCCGGGAAGCTGATAGCGACGGTGTTCTTCGATGATCATAGTATCATAGTGCATTGTGAATTCACACCCAAGAGCGCTGCAATTATTGCGAGGCAATCAAACGACCAGAGAAACTGAAGAAAGTCATGATATCTCCTGCGTGGCAAAATTCAAGTGGAAAATATGGCAACTGGTCTCTCGCACGAAGTCCACCTTTCACCTCGCGATTTCCATGTTTTTGGCGCAACGAAAACAAATCTTGCGAGGCGTGGACGTTATTCAGGCGAAAGTCCAACAGATGAACAAGTTGGACCGAATTTTTTCAATGAAAGGATGCCGTAAATCATATAGAACAATAAACCAATACTTTGCAACGTGGAACAAACGATCTCGTCGTCATGCTTCGAGGACTGTGAATAAGAAATAAGAAAAGATGATTTCTCCAAACGAGAATTTTAACGTACGAGACACGTTTGCACGAACGATGTCTACTGAAATGTTAATCTTTCACTGTTTCAACTGTGTGTTTTCGTTTCTCAGTTCTCGATATAAATGAAACAAAAAGAAAAAAAAAAAAAAAAAATGGCTACTGAGGAGAGTCTTGGCCGCCCGAGTGGGTTGAACGGTTCGTCTTCGTCTAATCTTCTTATCCGCGTTTGAATTCGTGGCGTTCCATCGGCGATGGTACTCGATACGAAGTATCGCGAGCATTCGGACACAGTCGGAGAGAGATGCGAGGTATACGCGTTGCTAGAATGTCGAAGAGCGATTGAATTCTTGGTGTAATGGCCGGCGACGAAATACCTACGAATTTTCGGTGATCGTGACGCGTGTCGTGAACGCTATTTTTCCAATAGCTGTTGTTCGTTGCCCTAACAATTGCACAAATAATTGGGCAACATCTGATGCAAGTGCATTAGAGGCTTGGTACTTTTGTCACGTACAATCACGATCGACGAGCGTAAGTTTTCAAGTTTGAAAATTATTTTCAAGCGATTATAGTTGCTACAATGCTAGTGGCTGGCTCACCGTGGTTAAAAATAGATGGAACGAGCGGTGTAATTCTTGCAAATAATTTTTGTCCCTTTTGGCCACTGATTGCGGACCGTAACGAGTGACCAAACCGGTATATACATACAGTAATTCGTCGCTTTCTTTTTGAACTCGTCGGTATGACGTCACTGGATAGAAATTGAACTGAGAAGTAATAAATTTATTACTTGTTTTGCCTCGAATATACTTAAAACTGAGAAGACATTGCAATTTTGGGAAACAAAAAAAATTCTCGACGTGCGCGACACGCCATTCCAGCGCGCAAGAGGTTAATTCCTTGCATTTCAGCAACTGGCTGAAAGACAACCCTAATCTTTATTTCAAAGAATAATCTTTCATACGCTTGAAATTTTAATTGAAAGAAGAAAAAAAAAAAGAAAGGATACGTACGAACTTGGTATCAGTGCAGCAGTCAACTGTGCCGTCAATTTTAAACAGCGATTTAAAAATAATTTGAAACAGTCTGTGCCAGGAGATCGTTCGCACAAATTTCTCTCGGCGGGCCAAAAATTGGAACGTTGTTACAAAATTCATGCGCACGAGCCGTCAAGGATCAGAGTACAAATCAGAAGAAGACATACAGGGTGATCCACGTAACTGCAACAAACCTAGCTGAATGTTTCAGTCGTGCAGCTTTTTCGAAAGCGTTCCTTTTGCGTTACGAGATTTATATCGCCAGCAAGGCTTTCTCTTACGAATTTTTCCGGATAACTATTATTTTTCTCTGCCATGTGACGCACGAGATTGTCAACCTTGTTCAGTTGGAAAATTCTCTCCGTCGGAAGACGACAACGTCCGAACGATGAAAAAAAAAAAAACAAAAATCGAGGAGAAGCTCGCTCGTTCGGGCGCATCGATTCTCCATAGTGATCTCGATCGTAAACGCGAAACGAGAAAGGCCTGCAGTGTCTGCGGCATCTGGGCCACTGGTTTGGACAAGGCATTAGACAGGTGATTGGATTCTTGGCGATTGACACGGAAATTGGGTGAAACGCGTTAAACTGCAAGCGGCGCGACAGCCGGAAATGAAAAGATCTTCGTCACCTAGAGGACCGCGCGGTTGAGAAACGCCGGCGTCTACAAATTCGAAATGCCGTTCGTTGATTACTATCTCGCCTAACGAACCCCCTTTGCCCCTGTTTTTCGTTCGTCGAAAGGCAAACGTTCTCTTACGATTATACAGACTGCGAGCTTTCATGCAAATTCACATCCCCTTCGAGCGCAGTTATTGTCTCTGGACATGACCAAAATATTATCGTACAATCCCGTACCTTATTGTATAATAATAATAATAATAATAATAAAAACACATAACCCCCATAGTTAAGGTAAAAATTAACGCCTGATGTAGCAATAAGTGCAATGTAGCAAATTTCTATCTTAAGATTGCGCGGAGCTTTTAATCTGAGAACACTACAAACCGATATGCTTTTACTCGTTATGCTTTTGTACATATGTAAATACTGTATAGATAATACAGTATATATATATACTGGCACAAAATTATATATATATATATGTACTAGCACAAAATAAAAAAAGAAAGTTATTATTGTCTCTGGACATCTCCGAATGTCTCTAGATAGAAATTTTATCCTTCGATGATCGTCGATAGTTCTAACACTAATACTAATCGTCACGTTGTCCACGGATTAAAAGTTGAAAGTCAACACTTAATTCTGTAAGGGTTGCGGAATTGGATCGGTGGCGCGGAATTCAAACGCAACGCGGCAACGCTCGCGAAGCCTTTTGGCGAACATTTTTCCTCTTCGCGTATTATATTGCGTTGCGTTACAATTTCAACTCGTTAATTATACACGGTTATCCATTAAATCCCCGCCAGCGTGGTTCGCTCTTCCTGTACAACGAGCTGGTTGGACGACCCTTTTGCCCCTCGGTGATCCCTTTGCACGTTTTTATGCTGATTTAAAGGGTGCATTTAGAATGCTTCATTGCGTCTCGAGGAGCCTGGCGAAACGCTGAATCCAACCGTGGATTATGCATCTCGCGCTTTGCCTGGCAGTGATTCGAGACACAGTAGAGATTCTCTGCCATTTTAAATGGGCCCCCGGGTTTCCTCTTCCGATGATACCGATCTCGTTGCATGTTCTGAAAATATTTGCGTTGCAATGAAAGTCTCTGAAACAACAACGTACGCGTGTAATGTTTCTACGTTCTGATCTCTTAACCTTCGAACACCATTCGAACACCACGAATCGACCGAGTTTTGTAATTGGTAGATGAAAAGATTGTTCTCGTCTTCTTCTCCGCGAGAGAATTTTTGTCTAACACAGTATATCTCCAAAGGAGACTTTGTTGGTCTCTTGAGAAAGGTTGTTTCGACATTTCAATTCGCGACACACTGTATGTAAGAAAAAACGTGTCAAGTTGATTGAAGAGACGAACGAGAATCAAGAGGCGCATGTGCAACACATCCGTGTATTGTTCGAAGTTGATTCTTCTTTCACTGATGAAACTCCTTTGGAAATCATCTGTGAAATTTTCTGTTGAATGAATTTTCAATTCATCGCGAGGTCGTTGGAAGAACGTTCGCCGATGATCGACAGACTTGTTCGCGGAACTTCGCTGGCCCGATATTCAGGTAAATTATCGGGCCCTACGTTGAAACGTATCGAGCTCGATAATATCCCGGCCGAGGGAACAAAGTTCGGCGAACAACAGAGGAAATGACATAACTTTGAAACTCGCTTGTGCGCGGCCGAGTTTCGCCAACGGCCGGTTAAATCGGCTTCCTCCTCCGCGGAACGGAAGTTCCGAACCGACTAGGAGTTTTTACCGCGAACACGCGCCATCGGAAGACAAACGTAGTTCTTTCTGAGATTAGGTGAAATGACGGACGGCGGATTTTTACGCGTTTTTTATGCACAGGAAATTTTGAAGCGCGAAGTTCTACGCAACTATTTAACGATCGCAATTAATTATAACTATAGATATAATTATAACCAAAGAATAAAGAATAAGAAAAGTCGTTTTTTTTTCCTGACTGGAATCTTTTTTTAATTTAAACCTAACCTAAACTTAATCAAAGTACAAGTACTATTATAACCAAAGAATAAAGAATAAGAAAAGTAGGATTTTTTTTTTTTTTGCTCTAACCGAAACGTTTTTTTAATTTAAACCTAATCTAAACTTAATCAAAGTACAAGTACTATTATAACCAAAGAATAAAGAATAAGAAAAGTAGGATTTTTTTTTGCTCTAACCGAGATGTTTTTCTAATTTAAACCTAAACTTAATCAAAGTTCAAGTACTATTCCAACCAAAGAATAAAGAATAAGAAAAGTCGTAGAATTTTTTTTTTTCTTTTGCTCTAACCGAAACCTTTTTTTAATTTAAATCTAACCTAAACTTAATCAAAGTTCAAGTACTATTACAACCAAAGAATAAAGAATAAGAAAAGTCGTAGGATTTTTTTTTTTTGCTCTAACCAAAACCTTTTTTTAATTTAAACCTAACTTCAACCTAGTGAAAGTACTATTATAAGCAAAGAATAATGAATAAAGAAAGTCGTAGGATTTCTTTTTTTTACTCTAATCTAAACCTAATCAATACTATTATAACCAAAAAATAAACAACAAAAAACGTGGTAGGATTATTTCTTCTTTCTTTTTTGACTAAAATGTTCCTGACTGCAAGTTTGGAGAACATTTTCTTTTTTTTTTTTTATTGCCATTATCGACGAGAGAAATTTACTTTGATTTACTTGCAACACAACAGTTCCGGGAGAAAACTCTCTTCCGGTTGCTGATAATAATTATCGTCGAGGGAAATTTACTCTGGTCCTTCTTCCGTTAATTCCCGCGAGATTTACCTCGGAGAGTAACTCTACGGTTTTGAAAATGTTTCCAGCGCGGTTTTAAAACAATAATTTACGCTTTGCTTCACTATCGCGAAGAAACTGAAATGAAGTTTCCCTCGTCGATAACTGTTACGAGCACAACCGAAATAAATTCCCCTCGTCGATTATTATCGACTATTATAAGCGGTCGAATTCTCCTCGTAAATCTTCTCGCTTATCATTGTTATTTGCAACCGACACGTTTAATCGCATTTTTTGAAAAACATTCTCTTCACGTTTTCAGAATCGATTTATCCTCGACGGTAAGATTCTCTTCTCGTATAAAATTTTTTTTGACAACTGTTACTAAATATTACGCGCGGATACAGACTTTAAAATTTCGTTCGTGGATCATCAAAACTCGGTGGAGAGAAGAGCAAACTTGTATATATCGAGAAACGTCTGTTCAATTTCGTCAGATATCCCTCGCTCAGTAAATTTACCTCGCCAGATCCGATTTTTTTAAATATTCGTTCAGCGAACGAAAATTTCTCTTGTAAGTTCCAACATATTTCGAGTTTGACGCTTCTTTTCCTCTTCTGTCACATTGGCCGTATCGCAAATTAATATCACTTGAGTTTTGTACGTGAAGCTGCGACGCGTTGTATACTGAAAAATAAATTTTCGTTTTCCCGAAGAAATGCTGGAGCTTGACGTCTCCCATTTTTCCTCGCGCGCGTGTGTTTCTATCGTCGAGGCGAAATCGTATTCCAAGGTTTCATGGTTATTTTGCCTTCGATGTGCCCCATTTTCTCGCGCTCCCTTCCGGCGGATGTTACGCCATATCGTGCGCGGTGTTCGTCGCTGTTCCATATTTAACGATCGGTACCGATCTCTTGTAGCCTGATCGATCGAGTAACCATGGTTTGGCTTTCGGTCAGAAACGGCCAATGCGAGAAAGAAACGGAATATTTGCATGATGGGGACGAGTTGGCTACGTGATTTCCGGTGCTTCAAATCGTCATCAGCTCGGCTTGATAGATCCACACCGAGTCGTGTTTGCACGGTGTCAACGACTGGCCCGATAAAATTGTAAGTCGTTATTAGATTTTTGAAATTGAACTCGTGAAAAATTTCATGCGCAGTGCAGACAGTGTGGTAAATAAAATGACAAAGTAAATTATACGATAAATATGGAGATAAATTGTAATATTAATTTGTTATTTGTTATATTTAAATAAACGTTACAATTTATTAATTTATGCTTGATGTAAATAGTGCGAGAACGATATAAGAAAATATAAATGCTCTTTGTAGTCTTTTCTACCTGAACACTATGTTTTTTTAATTATCCTCATGAAAATGTAAAAATACACATCCGTAAAAATAATTTCAACAATTGAAAACAATCGATGGTTGACTATCATGAGAACAGCGTCTCGATATCGCGATCGCGTGACTGAACTTATGCTGTATACACTAGTTTCCGCACTGGCGGTATTCCAGGCGTCGGATAATCGGTGACCGAGGTTAGAGTTGCTAGCCTTGACGCGAAGCACAATAGGAAGAAACGAATGGCGTAAAGTACGGCTATTACGGTGCCGGATTGTCTGATTGTGAGTACACTTAGTATGAAGTCGCCCTATCGGCTGCCATTCGATTCTCAATCAAAGGTACGATTTCGAGGAAGTTAATGGGTCGTTTCGTTCGCTGCGAACTGTACTACAAGTTGTTTCAATATTTCGGAGCAATTACAACAGCCGATCCGCTGTTTTAATTATAATATAACATAGTGTAACATAGTGTAACATATAACATATAATATATATTATATATTATGACATATAGTATAACATGAAATATAACAAAATGTAATACATAATATAATATAATATAACATAATATAGCATATAATATAGTATGCAATATAACATCTAATATGGCATATAATATACAGTATAGTATAGTAGTGTATAGTATACAATATAACAGTACAATATATAGTAGTGTATACTGTATAATATACAGTATAGTATAGTAGTGTATAGTATACAATATAACATCTAATATATAATATATATATATATATAACATAATATAGCATATAATATAGTATGCAATATAACATCTAATATGGCATATAATATACAGTATAGTATTGTAGTGTATAGTATACAATATAACAATACAATATATAGTAGTGTACAGTATACAATATAACATCTAATATATAATATATATATATAATATAACATAATATAGCATATAATATAGTATGCAATATAACATCTATTATGGCATATAATATACAGTATAGTATAGTAGTGTATAGTATACAATATAACATCTAATATATAATATCTATATAATATAACGTAATATAGCATATAATGTAGCATGCAATATAACATCTAATATGACATATTATATAAAATTTAGTATAACATATAATAAAACGTATAATATAAAATATTGTTTAATAATAATAATAATTATTATTATTATAACAATAATTATTGGAAGGCAGTATATGTTAGAAAATATCGAAATATGTAATGTGACATTTTATTTAAAAAAAAAAAAATTGCATCAGATTAACACAAGGAACGGATGAGGATCGATGAATTGGTTATATGCGCTTAGGGGAAGTGAATTAACCCTTTACTTAGGTTTAGTCCCTACTAGATAATCTTACAATCAATAATTGGAGGTATAAAGAGGATAACATGTTATAATATATTAAGCGTCGACGTTTGGGAAATACGGATAAATCAGTGAGGCATAATTTTTAAGTCGCATGAAATGGTAATGGAACTCTGTGCTCTTCGTGACAGTGATTTATTTAAATTGGCCACAATAGACGAACTTCCTGTTTAAACGTGCTCCGTCGTAACAGACTTGTAAACTGTTGGACGTGATACTGTGTTAATTGCATAAACGTGATACTGTGTTTATATAAACCCAAATGCAATAAGTATTTGCAATAGAAAAACGTAACTGAACGTGTAACGATGAATAATTGCGGGCGATATAACTTTATAAGTGTATTTAACTTCGTTATAATTATGTAACGTGTGGTAACTTTGTTAAAAAAAAATCATATAACGATTTATAATATATGCTCTCTGTTACGAAACGTGAAGCTACTACTTTGACCGTTTGAAGGATGTTTTTCGAAAATGTTTTCACGCATCACGTGGCGTATCGAGTGATTTCATTTTTGCCATTTCATGGAACTCTGGATGATATTATATAATATTATAGTATTATAATTGATATTTAATATAATTAATATAATTTAATATATAATATATATTATATTATAGATAATTAATATGATATATAATATAATATGTTATAATTTAATGAATATAACATTATTATAATATATATAACATTATATAGAATGTTCCATTCTTTGTCACATGAAAAATGTTTATAGCGCCCTGAAAAATACATTTTTTTTTTTGTCAGATCATTTTTCCTGGTCATTTGTATTTCCTGGATGAAAAAATAATGCTTGAATCATGATTTTGACGACCAACAATAGTCACTAGTCCCATATTACGGCCCCCACTATACTCAATAACTTCCGTTAATGAAATCTTTTCAATATTTAAAACCGGAGACATCTGAGACGGTTATAGAAGATTTGAAATTATACAAACTATTCATAAGAAATTATAAGTACAAAAGCATGTTGCCATATTTGAAGAAAGAGAAAAGAAGATTCTTGCATATTGTTCGAAGACTGCAAGGAAATTTGACGTTTTTCCTCTTGCGTGCTTGTTCCTGTTTATCACTGAATCGATATTAATTGATGTATTGGAAAAAAAAAACGTAGCTATTTTTCTTCATAGAACAATAAAAGATCATTTGTCACGTAAGGAGGCAACGATGACGTTGTTCCGCGATGCATAAATAATTCATAAAATGGCAAAGGTTAACGAACAGCACATTCATCATTAAGCACTTGATTATAGATCATAAAGTCGTGTCTCATTGTTTCAAAGGCGTAAATATCATTGTGTACCGTCATTGTTTTCCATTACTCTTCCCCGAGTAAATCACTTTTCATCTACATTGTAATTTTTACATTTTTTCCTCCATTAGCTTCAAGTTATTGGAATTTGAAAAGAAGCTTGTAATCTGCCAGTTATTTAGCTAATGTAATTATTAAGGCATTTATTATTATGAGAGGTCTCTATTAACATTTTATCTCTTTTCCTGCACGATAGAATATCTGCACGTCAGAATTTAAATAAATATTCAAATTCCATTTTATGTAATTGTAATTAATGGACAGAGGTCGACAAGTATCTGCGAAATATCTTTAAGATTCCCGCGTCACTGGATAGAAATAGAAATTAGCAGAGTTTTCCCGCTTTTTTTTTTTTTTTTTTGTTTAATTCTGTTCGAATCTATACACAGTGATTCACATTAATATTCGAACACTAAATAATCGTTATAATTTTGTAAAAAGAATTTGTATAATGATAGTTCACTTTACTGTAAGATTTACTTTTACAATACGCAGCAGTGAAAACATTTTTCTTCTTCAAAGAGAAAAGGAATAAATTGTCGTGGCAAGAATATTATCCCAAATCTTTTTCATGGCTGAGTTTTTGATTTTTTTCGTGCACTGAAATTCATTTCACTACGATGCATTTGAGAATTGAAGTATCCTTTTCAAGTATTAAACTCAGGTGACGAAAACTCGGGCAATCGTGACATTTTCGCGATTACGTTCAAAGTTGAAGAAAAATCGCGCAACAAGTTTCGAGAGATCGTTGCAACAAGTAGGCTTTAATCTTCTTAGGCTTGAAAATTCTTCAATGATTTTACATATTATCATAATTTGTAGAGAAAAAAAATGTCTTCATTTTGCCATTTTCTGTATAAAACTGTGAAAACTTCTGTGAAAAATTTTAGAATAAACAGAATGAATGAAACAGTGCATTCTGATCGTAGAAGCTTCAAGCTTTAAAATGAGTTTTATCGTACGATTTCTTTTTATAAAATTTTCAATATTTAGTATATTCGAATGTTAAGTCACTGTTCATTAACTCTAATTGATTTCTTAGATCTGAGATCTTGTCAGTTTTTATTAGTATTTCGTGTCAAACAGGATTTGATAAGAGTCGAGAAACTTGAAAAACGAGTTTCCGTGTTGTTCAATAAAATTGTTTAGTCGATGTAAGAAAACGTATAAAATAAAATAAAAAATCTTGGCATATGTTTTCGTCACAGATGACCATGAATTATAAGGAAATGACATGTAAATTATATCGTAAAATAAAAAACAAAGAATGTAGTGCGCTGCATCATACGATGCATTAAAATGAGAGTTATCTCAAACAGTTTCATGAAGAAAATCAATAATTGAGACTTGTACCTGTTGTATGTTATTTATGTTGATGGTATTAATATAAACAAAACTTTATTCAAAAACTACACGATGAAAAATTTAAACATTTTGGTTACAAATAACAATTACGTTATTAACGAGGGGATTATATTTCGGTCGCTTATAATAGTCATCGACGAGGGAAATTTATTTCGATTGCTCGTAACTCTATTTCGTAATAGTGTAAAGTGTAGTGTTATAAAATATTATTTTACGTTCGACCGAAATAGTCATCCGCAACCTTCAAGTTTATGAACATCGTATATGTGCATAAATTTTAGAACAATATACGCGCAATAGTAAAGCGTGCAAAACGAGTGTTCATCGAGATCAAGGATGAAGAAACTAAATTGGTTTATATTGTGCATGCAAACGTTGGCATTACGTAGATGTTTGCACCAGCAACATGCACGATTTAATAGTTTTGCAACAAATATCGCGTCTAGATAATTATCTGCGATGAATCAAGCTTGGCTCGGCTTTCGCTAAAAAAAAAGGCGAGTTTTGATTGATTGAACCTCAAAGAACAGACCAATGAGTTACTCTCTTCGTTCAATCGTTTGACATTTATTTAATACACTCGCACACAAGTATTAATTTTTTAAACTATCTGCTGTGAAATTTATTAATTTACTAATCATAGATTATTATATATTTGTATATTTATATTAAATATTATTGTTATATATTTATATTGCGAAAGTAGGCTTCTTCGTTGATTTTAATGGACTTGAAATATATTGATAAGAATTCTGAATATTTCATCCTTATGTACATGTTAAAGAATATGCATGAAAAAGAAAAAAAAGAAAAAAATGTACACTAGCAATCTTTTCATTTCTAGTTTAACGGAATAAACGAGTTAGATGTTATTACTTACATAATGAAAACGTTGAAGGACAAGGTCTAACAGCATACATTACCGCGATCCAGCGCAGTGACTAATCTGATAATCAGTCTGTAATTTCCTCAATTGTAAATACTATTATATGCGTTCTCTGAAATAAAATTAATATCAATACACCCGTATGTATTACACGTAATTAATATTATTTTTTAGAAACATAACATGTTCATATTGTACGATCAGTAATTGTTAGTTTTTACTGAGTGCTCATAATACTTTTTACTGATTGTAAAATATTGAAATACCTCTGCTTCAGAGAATACTGCCTGATTGATATAGTAACAACGACAATAATGACAATAAATATGTGTATCAATATGCTTCATCAATATCATTATCTCTTTTCCAAATAACATCATACTTAAAAAATATTGTTATATATATTATGTATTATTATTATTATTATATATATTACATGTCGCAAACGAAGTATTTCACACAAAGTCAAATTGAGGAACGTGGCAGGTTAGTCGAAAGTGTGCGAACTATTAAAACGAATAGCGCAATGTCGAGATAGCGGGCAAGCGAAAAGTTTTCGATTGATTTAATCGTACATGAATTTCACGCGTTTGCACAGTATCGTAAGGATGGTTGGCACGATGCCAGCACGCGGAACGGTTTCAGGCTTGAACGCGTGCAACCTGTAGACGTTTTATGGTTACCGGTTTTAATTTATTGTCGGCAAATAAAATTAGCTACGTTCTTAATTCTCTGTCGTGCTGGCGACACATATACACACATATACACAATATATAAATATATAAATGTATCAACGCGGTTATATGTTAACCGCTTGCGGGAACACGGTCTCCAACCGATCGCAACGATCGAATGAATATTTTCGTCGTTGTTTATTCATACCGCCTGAAACGTGCGCGAAAAATTTTATTTTTAGAAGCGGTTCGCAACGAAAACAACATTCGATATTTCTGTTCATTCTTCATATATTTTCGTTGGAGAAATTCTCGCGTTTTGCGCGGTACAATAGTAGGTATGGGAATACGAAATATCAAGAATTATAGAAAGAGGCATAACAAAAGTATTGGACAACGTGAAAAAGAGAGTGTCGAAACATTTAGATTGTTGTAATGGAGAATACTTAGCAGATACACCGAATTAATTTAACCTTTGGCTGTGATAACTTTGGAACTATTGGGTCTAGGTAAATACTTTTCGCTACAGATATAAAAACTGCATTGATTGGTACAATATATTTTATTATATATTGTATTATATTATATATTTATGTATTTTTTATTATAACATGTAAAATTTAGGATAAATGCAATGTGAAATGTGCAATGTAAAAGCCAAAGTCAATTTCAAGGCCAAAAAGGCTGAAATAAATATATACATACATATATATTTGTATATTTTTATATTATATTATATGTTATTATATGTTTTCATAGAGGATGCACCAATACATAAAAAAAAAAGAGAAAATGAAATTATTTCCAAATTATACTTCGTTGGATATCATTTAATTTCTACTTGTAACATTTTTTGTTTGAAAGATACAATTTGTCCTCGTTACGTCCTCTATGAGAGAACTATGAGTGAATTTTTGTTCATGTTATAGGAGTTTATATACGCGAATCTCCCTAATCTGCCTAATTTTTTCCCTTTTTTTTTTCTACTGAAGTTTTTAGATTTGCAATTGACCTATTCAGATCATTTAGCAAATGAGATCTGTGATATTATTAAGTGAGAAGATATCATCCTTTGATGATTCTTCAGAATTTGATCCTTAAACTAAATTCTGTGATTCAATAATACATAGTTCTGAATAATGCGACTTTATTCTTTTCAGTCGTTTTATACGTGTTGTTGAGTAATTCATTTGCTGTTGTATTTGTAATCGCTGTGCATATGGTCACACATATACATTTGACTTTGGTTGGCTAACAATAAATAAATGAAAATATCCATTAATACTTAATATCAAAATATTCTACACATAAGTTATTATAATTTCAATGATAATTGAAATTAATATTCATACAATTATGCTTCTGTTTAAACAGAAATTAATATTACTTCTGATACAAGAATATCCATTTCCGCAAAAAGACGGAAGTCCAAGATTGGTCATATTGACGGGTTCGATTTTTATATTGTTAAAAGTTGTACAATAAAGTTGTATGATTATTTATAAAACTTTTACAATGGTTTTAAATAAATAATATATATATGTACCTTTTACATGCAATTTCCCGCCAGGAAAGTGTTAAGTCCACACTCATCATTTCTTCCCGCCTAATTGACAGATGAAATCGAGATGGGTGGCGCCACCCGCGTTGCATTTGGAAACCTCCACTAAAAAATCTCCACTTCCGTTTCTGGTTCCAAATAAACAAAACGCGCGCGTTCCTCAGTGAGTTGTTTATCCAGCTTTAATTCCAAAATCGTGCGAGACCAATTCTAACAGGTCACCGGCCCAGATTTTAGAGTTCGAAACGTTTCGAGTGTGCTTAGTATTTTTGTTCGGCAAATAATTATTCCGCGGGGAAAACAGAAAATAAACGCGAGTTGCAATAAAGCATCGAGCGGTCACGTGACCAAACGCGAATTGTACATTAACGTAACGAACACCAATCAGAGTGATCAAAACAACAAAATGTCGGTCGGGAGTGAATTCGGCGTGAGCTGATGTCAAGTGACGTTTTATGTTATGACGATGATGTTTTGTGAATAGAAAAACTGAAAGATGTTGCTAATTACCACCACTGGACATTCTCGATGAGAGTACGTTTATTTTACAACGGAATGTCAGCTGTCGGGTGTCGAGTGTCCAGCAAAAAACAGTGTATGATTAAAGGCGAGATGCAGCTTACAGGTACAGACTTGAACGTGAATAATTATAGACTCCATTTTCACATCTTCTTCAACAGCGAGGCAAACATTTGCAAAGCTCTTTATCTATTTTCACGTTGTAACGTGAAACTGTATAAACCGACGAGAAACGAATACCGAAAATTTTTCATTGTTTGATTCGGGAAAAGAAATTCGAGAAAAATTAAATTAAATTTGTCCTTAAGATTGTGTTCTCAGCTGTGAAAAGAACTCAATAATAATTTCAATAAATTTGTCATTTAATAAGTTTTGTGATATTGTTAATAGATGGTTTCTCTCGGTCATAAACTTTTTTCACTAGAAGTCTCTATAGGTTTTTTTATTGAGATTAAATGCCAGCCATGTGTGTAACTTTATTCCAAAATTTTCAAGCCAATCTTTTGTGATGGTGGCGTTGGCTTGTTGGAAAACTACCTCTTTGTCTGTTATTACAGTAATAAAAGGGAGTAAATGCTCATGTGACATATCCTTATACCTTGCTGCTTCAGTCTGCCATTTATGAAAACAATTTCTCTCTTCTTCTCTCTAAAACATTTCTGAAATATGGCCCACACTGTGGGATTTTCACGACATGATTCTTTTTTCTTTTCTTAAATCGTATCAATAAAAGTGGAAATTGTTCAGATCTAATAAGCGAAACCTTTTTTTGTTGCTCTCAATCAGTGGCTCCCAACCTTTTTTTAGCCCCACCTAGGCATCTCTAAAATTCTGATGCCCTTACTCTTGTGACACATAATTCTTATTATTCAAAAAGTGAATTTTTGACGTAAAGGAAGCCTAAAAGACTATTAATTAGGAAGCAATTCGTGGTGCATTGCACAATCCGCAAAAGTTAAATTTTCATTTAAAGAAACACAACAAATTCACTGTTAATAACTTATTCTCGAGTTGATCCCCTAGAAAATCAAATTGCACCCCTATAGCAATTGGGAACCAAGGCTCTAGATTATGTTTCCAGATATATTTGTATCTGTATTTGAGCATTATACAGTACATTGTATATTTGAATATTTTTCTATACTATAATACTATATAATATATATTATAATATAATATATTACAATACTATTATTTTTATTATAATATAATTTTATAATATAGTACAATTTGAATATTTTTTTCATTAGATTATCTGACAAAAGATACGATCTTTTTAGGTTGCTTTATTGAATCCAAATGAAATACAAATTCAATGAACTTTTGGGTGTACGGTTTCAAGTGACAGTCATTGTATTTAACCCATTTATCAAATAACTTTTAAATTTCCCTTTCAAAAGAAAAAAATAGCAGTTATTTTGATGTTGAAAATTCAATCATGATTTTTTTCAATTTCAGGTACGTATTGACCAGATGGTGCCGAAGTAACTGGCAACCCGAAAGTGATAAAGGTAGATATTGCTAATTTGAGAAATATGTGTATCAATTTGTTTGTTGCCTCTGCTGAATGTGATTATTTTACTGCATTTTCCTCGTTGAAAAAGAGCACAACTGTACCAATGATAATGAAAAACTATTGACAATTTAAACTGATATAACTAATGTTACAAGTTCAGTAAAATGATGAAATAAAACAAATTTTAAGGGCTCGTCGTAAAGAGAAAATTTCAACCATAGTGGTCTTGGGCATAAAGAAATATTTTTCAACGTTTTTACACGCACGTGAAATTTTACAATTTTCGTGAAACTCACTTTCCCATCTGCTACGTAAAATCATCTTTGAAAAGAAGAGAACTTCACTTCAAACAAAAATCCGCAAAAATAAAAACTTAAAATCGCCACAAGTCATATGATTGATTTTCCTCTTTTCTTTTACCAAATTAAATTTCATCATTATCATTGGTGCAGTTGTGTCTTCCATTTATGGCATAAATTTCGGCCAGATCGGCCGAGATTATGCCACTGCAACTATGCGACATCCATTTACATTTCGCGATTATGTATATTGATCTCGAAATGATACTTGGCACGCGGGATGGAGCGTAGAATGGCGGAGAGCCGTATTTGCCGATTCGAACAATTACCGGCCCGATATTAACATTGATACGGATTTTACGTTAATATTAACGTAGGAACGTAGCTGAGCGTTTCGCGAGATTGGCATTATAACGTTGCGCTGCGTCGAATGGCTAATTTGCGCGTCTGCTAATGCGATTGTCAAAAGTTATTTATAACGGTGCTTAATAATAAGATCGTTGAGCAACTGACGTGTGTCGCGTGGAGCTGCGTTTATATCAGAACCAATACTTTTAGAAATCCTAGTAATAGTTTAAATAGTATAAATGATCCGTGAAATAGCCAGGCAAAAAAAAAAATTACGCGGGTATCTTACAGTTATTATTATTTGAATCGTCGAATACCCGGGCACTCGATACGATATTTCGAGCAATATTGATGTTTTCGTGACGGAGTATAATTTATGTCCATTAGAATGATGGAGAAAGAAAATACCCGAGATTAAAAATGTGAAATTTGTTAAAAAGAATATTTATGTATATCAGTGACATCTGCTTGCTCTGAAAGAGTATTATTTACAATTAGTTCAAGACGGACGAGTCCCATACTACTGGAACATTTATTAACATTTTTATACAAAGACATCTGATTTAAAACAATTGCTTTATTATTCATCGCTAAAATAAGAATTATATTATAGACATCCGAGTGATATGAGTAGAAATAATAGATACGATAGTTATAGTTTCAGCTATCTCATAAGTAACAACTCTAGTTGATACTCTAGTAACAGACAATGTCGATGAATCCTCCGTAGATCACTGTTGCAATCTGTAAAATGTAATTCCAAGTATTTTTAAATTAGTAATTATCAATTATTAATTTAATTAATTCAATTTAATTTACTGTAATTACGTGTATATTATATATATTAACGTTTAGTCTACGAGTTAGGAGAATATCGAGTTTTCAAGTTTCTTTTAAACGCGTTGTGCAAAAGATGCGCAGTACAATTGAAGATTTTTCATGTGCACACAGCTTTTCCGTGGAAATTAACACTGCAGCATGAATTTATGCCATTATGCAACCTTGGAAAAAATTTTTACGACCGCCGAGTTTGCCACCGATCGATTGAAAAATTAATTGATTTAATCGACAAATAAAAATCGTCGATCGTTAATTAAGGGAAATTAGTCGTAGAAAAACCGTGCCAGTTGAAAGATTTAATTGGTGAATAAAAATCGTCGATCGTTAATTGAATTAGTCGCGGAGAAACCGTGCCAGTTGAAAGAAAAAACTGTTCGGAAAATGAATGGAAAAAAATGAGTTTAGAAGCCTGAATTTGGAGCATCGTCGATAATAATCAGATTAGATTAGAATTTTTGTTGGTCCCGTTTGCGGTGCTTGACGAGCAGTCGCGTGATCGATACGTATCGATAAATTTATTGATCTTTCTCTATTGTTCATTGACCAACTCTTCGTTGTTTCGCATTCACTCTACAACTGGCTTTCCACTATTTAAATAATCGACTGTAGTCGAAACGACCAGGTCGTTTAGCCAAAAATAGACGAATGGCCTACTTCTCGTTGAATGATCAGAAGCACTGGATATTGTTTATACATGTCGGTAGTTCCAAAACCATTTTTTACCCTATATCTATCTATCATACGTTGCCGATCGAAACATTGAGATCACTACACAGCGTGTCTCAATCAATTGTGATCCCCGAATATCTTTCTTTAATTTAAAAATGTATGTAAAAAATATTTAAATAATTTGAATGGCCAATATTTTGTAGGAGTTGTTTCTTTTTCTCCAAAGTTTTTAAGATCGTCGATGTTGTATTTTGTAGAATTTTCGCAGTCGTGGAAAATGTTAAAATTGTTGAAGATTTTGGAATTGCATTTATAACAATGAGAAAAATGTGTAGCGTATTTTCAATAATATTTGCTAGGCGAAATTTCATTTTCCGTCGAGATTTCATCCTTTATATGTTCCTAATTATCGTCTCTGAAGATCGATTATGTTGTTAAGATTTCAAAGAACTTACGTAAATGTCCGCAGTCCAATGGCAGGTGACTATAAGGAAGAGCGTCCTATGTCAAAGTATCAAGAAATTTGCATTCACGTGCCAATCAAATATGGAATATTGGACTATGTATTTATCGCGAAAAGTGCACGAAGATACGAAGCCGAATGTTTTATTCATACGCTTCAAGTTGACGATCGAAGAGTATGATTATTCATATCATTCCTTTGTGTCTTCTTTTTATTTTCCGTATTTGTCGATTTGCGTTCAAATTATAACTCGCGTTGCCTAAAAGAGAACGATCGTAGTTACAGTTTAGACTCTTTTTTTTTTTTTTTTTTCATTTGTATTTTACCAGGCGATGCAGTTTTACTTTTTCAACTGAGAATAATGAACGTTATAAATATACATACATAGAGGAAGAGAAGCAATATTATACAAAATCGTGTTTTTATATACTGTGATGACAAAAATTCATTTACTAATGCCGAGAAGAATGTTAAACGAGAATGGAAGTGTGCATTTTTTCCTACAATCGCAGAAACACGTGTCCAATAATTGTCGAACATATTGATTTAATGTAATTGTACGTATTACAAATACTTTCGTGATCTCTACAAAATGTATACACGCGCTACAAGTCTTTCGCGGTTGCTTCATATATTCTCAAACTTATTTCAAACCTGACCTGATGTAATTACGATAGTCTGTTCTCGTTGCAACATCAACTCGAGGAAGGTTTTACCTTCAACTTGGCGAAAAATACCGAGCCAGGTTGACGTAGTTTGATAAGGTTTGAAGAAAAAAAAAAAAAAGTATAGAAACCCCGTGAAAATTCATAATAGTAATTCGAGGAGGAACTTTATTAAGAAATAAAGGAAGAATAAATTGATGTAGATGTAAATTCATTCGGACATAAATTCTTTGCGTAACACCAATTCAATTCCAATCGGATAACAGTTTGAAGTAAAACGTGAATTCTCACACTCAGCTACAGTCGTTCGTATTTTATATCTCGGTACGATCTTTTTTTTTTGTTTAATCAATTTTATTGCATTATTTTCGGCGACTGGCACGCAGTTGGCTAAAAAAGCGAAATGCAGCGAAGCAGAATTGTCCGCGTGCAGTTGTGCGACTCAACTTTGTTCCCTAGCGAGTTTAAATTAAGTCGGCTTTGTTGCTATCGCTGCCGTGTATGTACGTGCACGCGTGTATTATCTTCGGGCTGAACTTTGAACCTCGCACCGTGAAACTTACATGCAGATTAAATTATACGCCGGTTCATAAACACAGTGGCGAGGTTTGGATACTGCAACGTGTCGTATGTGTATCGAAGTTTGTGCCAAACGTGGTAGAAAATATTACAACGAGAGAATCTGGCTCGATGTATGAATCATATTGCTGAAATTCAATCGTAAGCGATTAATCGATCGATCAGAAATCTTCATTTTTACGTATTTATTCCTACTAGATGTGACGATAAAAATATTTAATAACATTATTCGTTTACTAATTACAAGAGAGATCGTTTATCGTCGGGGAATATAAATCTTATCTTTACTTCATTTATTTCTGCTGAATATCAGTATAAATATTACATCATATTTACCAAAATCAAATTATCCCTTTATTAATTAAGTGTTTTTACTCTTCTTTTCATTGTACGAAAGCATTTCGATATGCAAACTTTATCTTTACATATTTATTTCGGTTAAATATTAGTACAGATACTGCATAGTGTTTACTGAAACTACTGTGTTTATTTTACATTAATTTGTTTAATATTATAATTAATCATTTTACGTTAGTTGCGAGATATCTCACGGTATTTTTCGCTGTACAAAAGTGTCACGGGATATAAATTTTATCTTTGTGTCTATTCGATTGGATTAGATAAATACTTGCTTCTGTTAGATATTCATATAAATATACACATAGTATTTATTCATATGAATTATAAATTTTACCTTTGCTTCTATTTAAATTAAATAAATATTTGCTTCTGTTGGATATTAGCACAAATACCATATGATATTTACCAAAATCAAATTATTCATTTGCTATAGTACGAAATTGTAGCCGGTAAATTACAATGAAATCTTTTTACCATTCGCTGATTATACTAAATTATACGAATAATTTTGTCTATCTCTCAACCAGTTCGAGATAATGCGGTTTTTTGATCGATTCGGTCATTTCGCCAAATAAGAACAACCGAAGGCTGCGTTCACACGATTTTGCCAATAGTCCATCTCTCACGTGCTTATTTCTTTTTTCTTTTTTTTTTCTACTTTATTGCAGTAACTCACGATAAATAAACTGCTGACTATTTAGAAAAAAATATCAACTCTGCTCTCATCAACGTGTTTTACATGATCGTTTCTTTTTATACAGTGCGTCAGACGATTGGAAATCAATGTAAATAATAAACTATAAATATACACGTACGGTTGAACTTCGTCTTTGATGAGTAGCAATTAAATTCTGCCAAGTGTATATTTTTGTTCTGTTGTTATTCGCGCGATTTCCAGGATTAGAATCGTGTGTGACGAATAGTTGTCAAATTTTATGAAATTTTGTACGGATTTCAAGTTTCCCTTTTCTTTTTCTTTTTACAGTCGCTCGAGACGGCTATCTTTTTTGACAGAAATTAACATTGATTTCCATTTGGACAGAAACGCGATTGCACAAGCCTATTTATTTCAATTAGTCATCGTTTCAGTTATGGTGATTACGTGGCTATTTATAGCGGTATCACGCGTTATAGAATACGTGTGTTTATACCCTGGTTGTTCTAGTATTAAATTTGACATATTGAACTTGATTCCATCGCTGTTTGAAATCTGATGAATCAGATGTTTTTCAACTTGTTTTTCAACTAATTATCACTGGATTTTTTAGGGTCGGCAAGAAATTTTGAAGTGAGAGATTCCACGGAATATAAAGAAACATGTAAAAATATCCTCGAGCACGGTGCTTTGTTTGACAATTTTCATTCTTCTCTAATTACGAAATTTCTTTTGAAATTTTTCCACGAAAAAAAATCCGCAATTTACTCTGTTGCTAGACAAAAAAACGTTTCGTAATTGCCATGCGACCACGATTTCTTCGATTGTTCGTCTTTATACGAGCCCCTACTTTAATCGAGACCAGGTTTCAAAAATCTACAAATACTACGATTAAATGAAATTTTGGCGTTTGAACGTCTGTTCAATCAACGAACTATTATAGTGGATGAATCATGTGAGAGAGTCGTTGAACTCTTATTACACGAACTCCAAACTCCACGTGCGCGTAACGTTCGTAAAACGGAACTTTTACCGGACTTCAATTTTGATTTCACGAAGTTGTGTACTTGATTGAATAATTAACCAGTCAAATAATGAAATATACATGCGAATTTTGCGTGGCAGGCTATCGGGACGTATTGCGAAACGCGGGAACACGTGATTCTTTCTATCGCCCGTATGATTCTTTTTATTGCTCAATCCCAATGTTCATTTAAATTGTACATTAAATTGTACGCAAGGTTAAGCAAAGTGTCATTCGATCGAAATCTGGATTTTTTTCTTTTCTTTTTGTCTAACAATAGTTGGAAATAACCGACGATTCAAACCAGCCAATCGATCAAATTTCCATCGAAGATATTAAAGTACAAAGAACAGTAAGAGTAATGCAATACGTTTCACGAGAAATCATGTAAATCTCTAAAATGTACTCTGAACGAAATTATAAATCGGTCGTTTTCATAGTTGTTGCGACAAAGTTTGAAAAGCGATATAAAAGGCTCGAACCTAGCTACAAGCGCATCAAAAATCATCACTCGCGTTGATAAAAGATGTATTTCAGTAGACCGACGCTGAACAAGAGATAAGAGGTTGTTAAATTAAATTCATGGATCATCATTCCTGGTTTCTCTGATAAAAACGTTATTACATCATGTTTACGGTAATCGTTGCGCGATAGCAACAAGTTATCTGTTTAGTCTGTAACTTTAATTAGCTTGCAGCAAATTCACTCGAGCAAAAGTTCAAGATTCGATTCATTGAAATTAGCGTTGTACGTAAAGCTCGAGTCTTGGAAGCTTCGAGTCTCAATTTTTTTTTTTTTTTTTTCATCAGTATTATTTAAATGACATGAAACAAATTTCAGATGTTTAGATCTATCGGTGTGTTCGTCTCGAGAAATTTTACTTCTGATCCCTGTTTGCTGTTTGAAACAGTATTTCGTTATAGCTCCCAGCCATTTTGTATGAATTAACCGGTCACGTTTGTTTTCAGCTAATTATTTAACAAATAGAATCTGAAAACCGTGGCTCCTCAAAACTTTGGCGAACGTAATACACGCCGGGCAGTATGGTGATAAAAAAAAAAAGAGTTGCAAGCCCGCATATTTCTCGGGATCGCGTACCACAGAACGTAACTACTCTAAATGCTTCAACGAAGTAACAAAAGTTTCTTCGCAGACTGGCTACACCCACTCTCGCGAGCGAATTAATCGCGTGTCTTAGCTTGTTAATCCATTAGTAGCGGTTCGCAACTCTCTTTCTCTCTCCTATCCCTTGATTAGGCTTGTGAGTAGGCTCCCTCCTCTCGTAAATCATCATCCATCCCTCAAAAAAGTTTTTTTTTTTTAATTTTCCTAGATTAGCTAAATGATCAAAATTAACCTAGTCGACCTAATTATGTAGGCTTTTATTTTTGATCATATGTTTTACAATTTATACAAGTCTTCCAATGTGGCTCATAACAATTTCAATGCTATCCCTGAGCTTGTTTCATGGATGGTCTTTTTAAAATCAGATTCAAATGAAAAGACAGATACAACCTCGAATCAATCATGCTCATTCTTAATACACGAGAGTGTTACTTGAACAAACTCTGTGTTTGTGAAAGATAACAAATATGTTATTGCTTTATCGCAGTTTTTGATACTCCTCTTTTATTGCTGCCCGGATGTCAATGACATTTCTCTTCATGAAATCAGGTTGAATCAGTCGAAAAGTTCAATTACTCTGTCACTTTTTATTTTAACGCCTCTCTCCGGTGTTTTCCGCCGTTACTATTATTTTCTCCTACTCCCAGGGGCACGCGTACCACTTTTTTTCTTCTAATACATTATGATCGTTAGTGGAAAAATATCAATAAATATTTGTATTTATTATCTGAGTATTAATCTCTTGCCACGCACGTCGAGAACTATTTGTTCCAAAATTGTAATATTTTAAGTGTATTTAATTTATTACTTTTCACTTTATTAATTTCTGTCCAGTTCGAAAAGAAAGCATCGAATTATTGTATGACGGTTTGGTCACTCGTTACGGTCCGCAATCAGTTGCCAGCGCAACTACTGGTCAAGTACTACCTTCAATTCGTAGAGTAGAGATTCAAAATTCAAATTCAAATCTTCTCCATTGAAACTATAATCCGTATCACGAGTGCGGCATTACGTGCATTACAAAACAAGGGGATTAATGGGATTCAACCAAGGGATATTTTCGTGTCTACGTTGAAATGGTCACACTTCGGAACGGGTAATTGTTTCTATACGATAACGAGGCATATTGTCACGCACATAATGTCACGTAATAACAGAATATGTCGTCACGCCTACAGTGCATTATATATACGTACGTACATACATACTACCTGATATCACATAATCAGTCGCACGTATAATCGCCACTGTTGCCCAATATTGGATTCTTTCTATGTGCTGGGAGATTTCGTCTCCATTGTCTCCAATTTAAACGTAAATCAGCAAGTGCTTGTTTCAAGCGACTAGGAAGAAAACAGAAAAATCGATATATAGGGTGGGCCAAAAATCACTTTCTACTAAAATAAATCCGTATATAAATTTTTTTTTTTACTATGTATCTTTTTAATTTTTCTTTTACGGATTAAAGTACACAAAAAATCAACAAACAAACATATTTGAATATTATATATATATATTATGTATATGTATATTATAATATATTATTCTGTTTATAAAATAATATTTAATAGTTAAATAATATATTTATATATTTATCCTTCCCTCTCTCTCTCTAATTTATAATAATATTTAATTTTCATATGTTTAATATATAAATTTATATTATTATATAAATATTTATTATATAATGTAAATTTATATATTAAACATATGAAAATTAAATATTATTTTAAAATTAGAAGAGGAGAGAAATAATAATAATAATAATAATAATAATATTCTATATAAAAGTACTTTAACTATTAAATAATTAAATTTATTAATAATAATTATTTATAAAATAAAAATCATATTCATCATCGCGAAACAAGATCATAAATTTAATATAAAATTAACAAAACTAGTGTTCTTTTTATATTTTGACGTTTTGTCAAAAAGAAAAAAAAAAAAAAATAGGCAGGAAGAAGTTTTTGGCCTTTAATGAGAATTTTAGTCCATCCTATACAAAACGTACGTGAATTCTGCTCGTCGCGTTGACGCTGAAAGCGTGCGATTTTATACTGTTCTATAAACTACGGCATTGTGTGCTTTTGTGCAACATCCGTTCATACATCGAGTCATACGGATTATTCGTCGTGTATTGTGTCATTTTTTAACATCGAAGGAAACTGCGCAAATAGAGCCAGTCAATAGTAGAAACAAAATATTGTAGCTGAAGATCGGTATGCATTATGAAAATATTTACAGTGGATGAAGAAGGTATCGACACGCCTAGATTTTTGGCGATATCTTTGTAAAAGCAAGTGATTTATTAGCAAAATTCGTTTTTATAAGCAATCCATTACGTGCAAATGTGACGCCCATAGTAGTAATTTTTAATAACGAGTTATATATAATAGTAGTACAAGACATATAAAGTACAAAAAGTTTTTGTATTATTTTGCATTATTTGCATTATTTTGCATTTAATTTTTAAAATACTTTATAGTATAGTTATAATATAGTTAACTTCTGGTGCTTAAATCTTTTACTTTCTGTGGTGTTTAGTTCACCCTAATTTCATTACTTATTTATTCATTCGTTCGTTGCTCATCTCTGCAATTTCTTTTACTTTCAACTTTTCAGAATTACAACCATCGAATATCACGCTGGAATTGCGTACAGATTTTACCAATGAAACAGCTTACTAGTTATAGCATCATCGCGAAATTGAATAACGACCCGTGAATAGTAATTTCAGCAGACGTGTAACATACGTTCTCATCTAAAATTCGATAACTTTGGTATATATATTACTCGTGCAAATAAAAATGGCGGATTAGGTGAACTTTGTGAAAGATATATGAATCTCGTTGGCAACTGTGATTATATAAATCGGCCTCAATTAGCACCGTAATAGTTCGTGAAACTGTGTAATCTTGTTTGCCTGTTTGAAATTCACTGTGAATTATTATTATAATTAATATACATATATTATATTTTATATTATATTATTTATTATTTATATATAATCCTTGCCTAGGCGGCTTAGGATGGCTTCCGGTTTACCATGAGTTTACATCTTTCTTATTTTCTACTTCTATAGCTATTATATTATATATATTATATTATATATTATATAATCTATAATATATTATATTATAATATATATTCTATAGCTAATTATATTATAATATAATATATTCTATAGCTAATTATATTATATATAATATATTCTATAGCTAATTATATTATATATATTATATTGCTATATATGCATATATCAATGGATCTAACCTTTGAGATGCCTGAAATTAATAATCATTTTGAAACATCTGAACCAGAGTAAATAACGATTAATTGTCGCAAAATTTTACAAAATTTTACGTGTAATAATAATAAATATAATACGGTGTATAATACAATATAATAATGCGCGAGAATGTCTCAGACATTCAACCCTCTCTTATTGTTGGTACTTCACAATTTTTCTTTAGGAAGTAAACTCTTAACCCACCCTGTACAATCTAATCTAAAGTTATTCTGAAACAAAAGTTTTATTGCACGCGTGTGACAATAAAACTTGAACAAACAAACAAAGTATAACGACGTAAAAATTAATGTGAAACACTGTTTAACGCTAAAGGTTAAATTTAAATACACACACACACACACACACACGTTCATCTGTAACTCGTTTTTCACCCTGCTCTTGTAATACACGTTCACGCAATAATTATGACAATTTGTGGGAGCGACAGTTGCAACAAAACGATTCACAACATTCACTGAAACGTTCGCGGTGGGAAAGAGTCAGCCAAAAAGCGTTCAGTTTAATTTTTAAACTTGAATGTCGCTCGATCTTCGACGAGGTCGTGATAATAAATCGCGTTACGTCGTTCCCTTGAGTCACTCGCAAGGCGGATTTGATTTGCAAAAGGGGTGAACTCGACCGGTGTGAAAGGGTCAAATTTGATTAGCAAGGTGAATACGACTGGCGAAAAGGATTAATTTGCAGTGAATTTTCGAGCGCGAGAACCTGCAAATCCGCCCTCCGTTCGCACGAGTTCAAACGTTCACGTTGTCGAACGTTTCAAGGGCGCTCGACGGTACCTCGATCACTCCATTATCTCGATTAAAATAGTTAATGCGATTTCTGGCGTTTCGACACCGAGATAGAAAGTTTTAGATGTGTGGCACGCTCGAAATTCCCAAGCGGGAAGACCTCGAGAAGAAAGGAGAGAGTGTGTGTGTGTGTGTGTGTGTGTGGCAAGGGTATTCATCGCGGCATGATTAATCGATTTACTCGCGAATTCATTTAACAACGGATCGACAGACAAGAAGACGGACGTATTTCTCTCGGCCATTTTCTTCTCCCCGTCGATTTCATTCGACGTTGGTTCTCGCGAGGTTTCTTCCGCTCGTCAGCTCCCTTGCGCAAATGATTTGCCAGAAGCTAGAGAAAATGACGCAGTGCAGTCGTACGGCGTGGATGTTTTCGACGGAGGCAGGAATTTTGACGTAAATGGGTAAATATTCGTTTTGCGCGAGTACTGCAGGGAGAGTAAGGTGTTTGTAAAGTGTTAGAACCGAATGTATAGAGGCACAGGGGAGAGAAGTTACAAAATTAATAAGATGGAACGACATTAACAGTAATCAAAGGAATATGGAATGTAAAGTAAACGGAACGAGCTGTGGAGAAATATGAAAATATGGAGCAAACGAATATAATATACGAAATGTAAAAAAATACAAAATGAACAGAAATGTGAAAGTTATTATAATAATGCAAGCACATACTCATAAATATTCGAATAGCTACAGTAATTGCAAAACTATCGCCTCGTATGCTAGCACAATACACGCGAAATAAATGCTTCGTTTTTTTCACCTACGTAACAAATTTCAATTTAAATCAGACAGTTTCGTCGTAAAGCAACGGTCTTGCAAACACTAACTCTAAAGAGGTTAGAGAAAGTCTAATTTGTTGCTTTCGATCATTCGCTGAGAATTCTATTTAGCGGATCGAAGCGTGCAAATCTGGTGAAATCGGGCAGTGAACGAGACAGCTGAGCTTGCCTAAAGTTTATCTAGTTCTTAAAGTTTTATTTGCGAAATATATAAAGTCAGTAGAGGAGGGAGTGGTAGCACGGTTTGTGAAATCTTTCTCCTGGAAAGTCGGTGAAATTTTATTATTTTAAATTTCGGCCTGAAACTTGGAGGAAAGGAAAAACTCCTCATAAATTATTAAAATGAACGAGAGTTAATTTTATTACGTACGTAGAAGTTTCCCCTTCGCGGCACTATCGTGTATTTGAACAAGATGTAAAACATCTTTATGTGGCGTGAAGATAAGCATTCTCTCCTCGCATTTACGTCATGATATCATTCGATAACGTTCCATTATTTACGAAAGAATATTCCGTCGCTTTTTTCTAATAACATCCCGCGAATAAATTGACATGTAATATCAGGTTTCCTAATAAGTTTGTTCGCACTGTCAGCGAATGAAATTAACGTGTATTATACGGTTGATTATTCGTTCACAAATGAATTAAATTTCTCTAAATTAAATAAGTCTCTTTAGTGAATTAAATTTCTCTTAATTAAATAAGTCTCTTTTTATCGAAAAATTACACGCGTGTAGAATGTGTGTTTCTACGTTTTTTCGATTTATTGTATTTCGACCAAGATTGAACTTGAAATTAATCAAGAGGGACGTTACTTGAAATTTAATATCGTTAAAAATTCAATAAAAAAATTCGCACAAGCGAAAGTAATAAATGATTTAGTTCCTCTTAATACTTTGGAAATTTTCTAGATACCACCTAAAAAATATACGATTTTGGAGATATTTTTTAAAATTTGCCATATATTTTTCCAATTTTGTTGTAAAATGTACACAGTTTCATATGTGGAAAGAGAAAGATGGTTTTCCATAAATAAAAGCTTGTAGTTAATTCTGAGATATTAAGAACTCAACAAGATGTTCCTCGAAAAATTCATGAAGCCAACATATCTGCACTAAAATACTGAAAGCGCTAGATATTAAATACTATATTAAATAATTGTGTAATAAATAAATATGTATTAAACAATTATTTGATATATATAATATTTTGTGTCTATACCAAATCTCTTAAATAAATATATTATAATATATTGAATATACTTTTTATATTCCTTTTGTGTGCCTTTTTTACTAAATACGCGAAGAATATTTTTCCTACTTCTAAACGATGGTTTAATAAAATGTCCATTTTACTCTGCACTCTGCGCGGAAACGGAGGTATTGCAGAAGAACTAATTGTGCCGATAATTGTTCGACTCACCGTAAATATCTGAACTTTGTAGTTTTATCCGATCGTGCACACTGATGGGAAAACACGAGAAAAACTTTCCACGATATAATTTCTGTTATTTTTCTTTTTTTTTTCCCCTCATGTTGAATGTATTTTGAATAATCGTCCGAAAATTAGAATGTTGGAATGAATTGGCGGGCGAGGTGGTTGATCGACACGACACAAAGGAGTTAATTGAAAATTACGTACGGCAATTCTTACCGGAAATTACGTAGGACGTCGTATAGTCAAACGTTGCTCATTTTATTCGCTTCCTCTCTAGTTTATTTTCACTTTCTTATCTTTTTCTCTCTCTCTCTCTCTCTCTCTCCATTTTCTTTCTTCTTTTCCACTACCTCATTCTCTCGTAATTTCTCTTGCATTCTTCAAAACGTCTCTCAGGAGTTGGGCGTGTTTTAAATCGATTAAAATTTTCAGATGAAAATTTTTAATTCACTGATCAACGCTTGTGGATGTTCGTGCATTTATGTGAAATTTAAAAGTTCACTAACGCAGAGAATGCACGTGATACGCAGAAATATATAAAAACATCTAAGCTATATTTATAATAATAAATTTATAAGCTATAATATTTAGCGAGTAAAATGGAGAGGGCCAGAAATAAAGAGCACAAACTTGCGAACGTTCTTGGTAGTCAACGTTTGAAAGAAATCATGTTTGAACTTAAATTTAATTTAAAATTAATAAAATCAGTTTTTTCCTTATATTTTGATGTTCTGTTAAAGAAAAAAGAAAAAAAAGGTAAGAAGAAACCTTTTGGCCCACCCTATACAATTATATTTCTGTCCGAACAGAAATTAATATTATTAATATTAATATTAATTAATTAATATTATTAAATTAATATTAATTTCTCTTAAGCACTTGTAAAAAAAAAAAAAAAAACAAAGATCTGGACTCAGGCATATTCGATTGTTAAAATAACGAAATTGTTTGCGCGTTAAAAAAAATAAAAATTGTACAATTATGCAAATTATATGTATTTCTTACACACTGTCACATCGAACGTCGTTAAAAGCCATTTAAAAAGTAATCTTATCGTCGCCACTAACGACTGTGCTGCGAATTTAATCGTTGCTTATAGAATAACTTACAGACGATTAAAGCTGAAGTGCAGTCGTTAATTGCTATAATTGCTAAAGAACGTGAGAGGTATTCGTTGATCAATCGATGACAAATTTCTTTGCCAGACTCTGGCATTTCGCGGTGGTATTTGTTGCGAAAGCTCGCGCGTCGAGAAGAAGGCAGCTCGGAGTTTTTAATTACGAGTGCTGGCGAACACTTGGTCGGAATGATGGCATTGAGGAGTGAAGAGAAATTCTTGCAAGCTTTTACCTCGGCCATTGAGGAAAAGAGGAACGAAAGGGTTGGAGGGCGGCGCGGAGCAAAGGATTTTCCAGATCAAGGGATCCCTCCTCCTTCCTCTTTTTTTTTCTTTTTTTTTTTTTTACTCTGGTTTCCGGTTTTGAAGCTCGGCGTGTTTTCCACGATTTCCGTGGAGCGCAAGAGGTGCAAAGGAGCGTTCGCTTCCGGTGCATCAAACGCGATTAACGTTTAATTCACTTTCCACTTCGCGTCGAGAGAGACAGAGAATAATGGAGTTACAAGTGGAAAATTATCCGTTTGAAAGTTGAAATATAAACGGCACGTCGAAACGAACAATGACTGCGCGTTGAAACACGAAGCTACACTGTATTTAATTGATTTAATGACGTAATCAATTCATTTTTTTTTTTCATCCTCATTTACTAATCACTCGCGACTTGCTGTTAGCCACAGTCAAGCCGAGTTTTCTTTTAACAATCGATTTTCGTACATCGTGATGATGAAAAATTGTCGACAGTTCAAAATAAGCTGCGGAGTTTTTTTTATGCGAATTCAGATTTTTAAGAATGCAATTAAAAAGATAGAACCACCAGTAGGCAACTGTTTTATCTACAGAATATTGCAGAGCACTGCATTTTCAATCTTTTTTATATATCTTTATGTTATAATGATAATTATTGTGTGCAACATTTTGCGCCTCGAAATCTGTTATAAACGCATAAAGACGCACGGTCTGAAATTACTATAACATCGTGGAAGTCACTTATTTTGAAGTCTGAAACTTTAACTGTTTCAAGTTCTGTTTCTTTTTTCTTCCCAAATATGGGAAAGCAGCGTTCATTCTCGAAGATCGTGTACAATTCAAACAGTTCCAAATGCATGGAAAAATTTGTTTCACGATTTCATCCATTACCGTATTAAAATTGAAATTTTTTTCTTTACAATGAGCCCTTAAACCTTGCTCTACGATTTTTTTTTTTTTTTCGCTTTGAACGAATTGTCATTTAACCCCAATATGTTCAAGTGGTGGGAAAAATCGTACAGCAAGTTTTGAAGGTTCGTTTCAGAGAGGAAACTCCAATCTTCGAGACCACGATGGATTTTAGCCGTAAATGAAACATTTCCAATGCACGTGTGAATTTTTACAATTTTTTTCTAAACTTTTCCATTCGCTGTACGGATATTGAAATGTCTTAGGAAAAGAGAACGAATTCAAAATAGAAGTTTCACGCTTTAAAGTGAGAACGAATTATTATATGTTTCTTTCTTTCTTTTTTTTTTTTTNTTTTTTTTACGAAATTGCAATAGTTTAAAGTTTCATTTTTCATTTAAATTAACTGCAGTGTAATTCCACGAAAACAATTCGTATCTGCTAGAATAATAATGATAACATTTTTTTGAGCAAGTTAAAACGTCATTTTTTTTTTGTATTCTACGTGCAAATATTGTTTGTGTTAAAATTTAGTTATGTTCGTCGTATACGTAACGAGAAGTAATTTTCATTTTAGTGACATTTGACTCCCTAGTAGGGTACAGTATTTTCAACATTCCTGAATTATTGTCATATGAAATGAATACAAATTGTCAGTAGAAAAGAAAATTTGATCATTATTGTTGTAAATATTTTTGATCACTTGTCATTAACGAGATTCATAATTCTGCCAGGCTGTTGAATGGACACGCGTTAAACAGCGTGTTATGTTGTTTGACACCCTAAGGAACTTGTTGAAACTCAGGAACAACTCGATCAAAAATAATTTGACATTGTTTTCTCGGTCGCGCGTGGAAACGATCACGAAATAGCCAATTGTTTAAGGCCTGCAGCATCACCAGCCCAGCTGCACAACGGTGGAAGATAAAAGCGAGTTCCCTTCGACTCGACGAGCAGTCGCTAGCGATAGGAAACTGATTCTCTCACGGCAAATAAATGGAAAAACGTCTCGTGAAATTGCATTGCATTGTTCCCTGCCCTTTCGTTTCTCCAGTTCGCGTTTATTTTTTCGCGCGTCGAGCATTACATTCGATGCGAATTCATTCTCCGATTTACGAATGTAATTCTCCGTTTCTTTCGGCGAGCGCCAAAAGCAACCTTTCATTCCATTATTTTTTTTCCCTCCCCTCGTTTCCTTTTATTCGGCTGTTTTTAAGATGGCGTAGAAATCCATGGGATCAAAGCGGGTAATGGAACGAGTTTCGTCTTCGGACGGGTTGCAACGAGGCGATCCAAGATCTCTGTTGGACGCGAAGGAAAAAAAGTAAATCGTTAGAAAATTTCTTCTCGCATCATATAGCAAGTGGAAAATAGTATTTTCCTTCTCAAATTTTGATTCAAATGCTTCTGGAGACATTGAAAAATTTGTTTCGCGACGCGAATCGACCATGATTTCGAAGAAATTGTCATAAGATTCCCTGTACAACCAAGATTCTCCCCATTTTTATTGAACGTTAGAGCAAAATATTGGAATTTCTCGAACTTCTGTCGTTCGGCTCTAATGTTCAAGGTTTGATAAAAACTCGTACAGCAAGTTGTAGGGAAGGACTTGAACCTCCGAAGAGACTGAGGATTACGCTAAATTCAATTGTGGAAAGATTTTCCACTAATTTCGCAGAGTTAAATGTTTTTCTAAAATTCTCAATAAGAAAAAGTGTTCCTGCAAGAACACTTTCGAAAGGAAAGAATTCAGAATCGTTAGAGCGCTTTAAAATTTGAACAGGATGGCTGGTTCACGTAAAATTTTAAACAATTGCAGTATGATTACAATTTATATCGGTTTTCACCGAGCGTGCAAATACTTTTGTTCAGGCTTTCCTGACTGACTGGTACTCCTCGCTCGTTATTTATCCGATGTTTGTTATTTACAAGCTCTCTGCCTTCGTTCCGTCCGACTGCAAATATTTTCGCGTTCAACTCGCAGCTCGAAATTCATCTGATCTGAGATTTCCCCAGCGGAACGGAAAAAAAAAAAGAAAAAATCATACCGACATTCCGGCAGCTTGTTGACCGCCGCCCGTTATCGCGGTCGGCTCGCTGGCTGCATAATTCAGCTTAACTTCAATTTCTACGTCGGGGATTCTGAAACGAGTTATCGTCGAAACGAATGACCGGGATCGAGAGGGGAGGGAACATTCGGTTCCTCTGGCGAGAGGATTCGTCGATGTAATCCCAGGAAGCACGTTGGAGAATGCTCTGGCCACGTGGACCGAGCATACGCGCACAACGGTCTTTTTTTCTCCGCAAAAGTAAAACTAGGTTAGAATCAGCTTTCTTCCTTTCGCAGCTTTTCCCTCGGTTTCGCGCGAGATTTTTTTGCACGGCTTGCATTTCCGCGAGAGAAGCCTCCCAAATTCTTTGCTTTGCGTGGAGAACAAAGTTCGTGACACGTAGACACAAAGCAGGCCAGTGTGAGAGTGTCCGAGATGTACTACGTTACCTTTTCCAAGTCTTTTCGTATATTTTGTTTACGTGTAATTTTTTTACGCTGATTGATAATTATAATACGTCTCTGATTTCACGCACAGAACGGGGCAAAAGTATTTGCACGCTCGATGAAAGATTGTCGATGCTTCGAGTTGTTTGAACATTGTGGAACGTAAATCGTACAGCGATCTGATTGGCTTTATTTTAATCCAGAGACGAGCCATACGAACTACTCTTCCTTTAACTTTATCAGCTACAGTAGAGAAAACAATTTATATGTACATATATGATGCGAATTGCAATGTACTCAATGCAGTGGAGGGGATGGCGCTAGCGATCAGGAAAGTGGGGGCAATGGCCGCCAGTTCGCCTCTGTTTTAAAGCGTGAAACCTCTTCAGTTCTTTTTTCCCCGGTGTTCTTCCATTGCGCGGTAGATAAGAAAGGTGGATCGAAATTCAAACGCTCCCAAAATCATTGAAAAATTTTTCCCAGGATCCGCCATAATCTTGTAAATTGAGGTCCGATTTATATCGACCTCTTAGAACAACAACGAACGTTACATCGCTGTGATACTCTTGTGCAACGCTTACTTCTGAATCAAATTAAAAAAAAAAAAATTAATCTTGTTGTATCGACAATCCTGTTTTCGTGTGCTTCCATTTTTTAATTTTTAATTTTCGAGATAGATGGTCTCACTTTTCAGACACCTTGTGTTACAATAGTCGTTTGACTGCGTTGCACAAATCGAGAACCAAGTAGTCATTTGACTGTGTTGCGAGCGTTGAACCAGTTTCGAGATAGATGGCAACTTTTGGGGCACGTTGTATTACACGATATGTATTATAGTTAACGCTATACAGGCCGGCACCGCGACTGTGCGTCATTTGTTAACAGCTGGTGACGCACTTTCCCGTCAATTGCGATTGTTACTTTAATTTTTAGTTGCTTTAATTTTATTATCATTCTACACTACTCTCACAAAACAGTCGCGTATGCTCACGCGGAATATTGCTAACCTGTACAGCGTTAAGAAGAATCAAACAGTCGTTCGACTATGTTGAACCAGTTGCAAGTACAAAATATAAACATGCAGCGAAAGCAAGTACCGAACATTTTGATCGATATTATGAATGCGTGTGTAGGCAACGAATGGAGGAAATGAGCGCGAAATGCCGATTCATGTCGGTTTGAAAGCGATTCAGGATCGTTGAGATCTGTCGTTGGAACACGTCGCGCGGGTTAATTAAAAATACAATTAATACCGTGGCAACTAATTAATGGCGGGGGCAATAATCGGAATTATTGAAGTGGAATGCAATCGCAATTTTCATCCGGTTGCTTTCATTAAAGCGAGGAGCACTCTCTCTCTCTCTCTTTCTCGTAGGTTGGAAAGAGTCAGCTTATCCAGCGTCTGTCTGTTCATTCGATCTCGGTTTTCCATTTGCCCCTTGTTTCTCGCTTTCGTTCTTCCTCCTTTTTCAAACTTCTTCGTTGCTCCTTTTCTCGCGGCCGTTTTCTTCCTCGACCTCTGATCGAGCGCCTCGGAAAAATGGCACGCGTTCCTCGCTGCACGACGGCCAATTTCATTCGCGCATCAATCACAAACTTTCGTCCTCCGTTTTACAATGAGAAAGTCATGACGCACTTTTTTTTTTTTACTTGTTAAACGTAATCAAAGACAGAAACGAAAAACAAAATAACTGAAAACGAAATCGTAACAGTAAATCCAGGTTCGTTTTAAAGCTTTGAAACAGACCGATCATTTTGTTCATTACATCACGTAGCAGATGGGAAAGTGAAGAATTTATTTCTATATTTAAATTTAGATTATATAGTTTAATAAAGTTTTATAGAAAATATTTAAATTTTAGTAACAATTAAAAATTATTAATATTATTAATAGTTTAAAGTAATGGAAATGAATTTTTTTAAAAATATATAAGTAAAATTTATTTTGTACCTTCTGTATCAGGATTAATTAATTTATTTTAATAATTTTAATTATCTCGAAAGTAAATGATCTAAATATATTTGTGGAATAAAAAAAAATAGATATATATATTTGTCGTATTTATTAATATCTAGTTTTTTTTTTTTAATTGGTTTAAAAATATATAAGTAAAATTTATTTTGTACCTTCTGTATCAGGATTAATTAATTTATTTTAATAATTTTAATTACCTTGAAAGTAAATGATCTAAATATATTTGTGGAATAAAAGAAATAGATATATATATATATAGAAATTAAATGTTTGTCGTATTTATTAATATCTAGTTTTTTTTAAAAGTAAATGTAATTTATATATAACAATTAATTAAATAATATTATTTATCATTTAATTAATTTTATTATATAAAAAATTTATGGGATAAACCATATAATACCAACCGTATTATAATAAATATTTTTAAAATTATGATTTTAGCATTAATTAATAATAGGAAAATTTTATAATTTATAATTATTAAATTCAACACTTCCCTTCTCGAAATTATCGTAACGTGGAAAAACATGGAAATATCGTTTTCAGGATCGAATCGACTATGAATTTGTAGATTTACAATGACCTTACGATCAAACTTTATGCACGACTTTTTCATTCGAACATTCGAACACTCGATGATAATTACATTCGTCAGAGAATTAGTGCCCATCGCGCTGGATTACGAGATATCTGTTCTTCGACACGCGAAACGTGCTTGGATCAAGAGCAAATGCTTCCCTCCGTCTTTCCGAATCTTTCTCTCGTTTGCATCCTCTTAGATTTCTTCGTTCTTTTTGCGAGAACGGACGAGAGGGAAAGAATTGAAAGTCGTGACAAAGAGGAGTTTCCATCGTTCGGCGTGGCGGGCACGAAAAGTTTGTGAGTCGCATCGCGTTGCAACTCCTCCGTCGTTTCGCAGGTGCAAGAGAAATTGACTCTGAAATCGATCAGGCGAATTGAGTTTCATGCCCGAGAGACGAACAGGTTCCGATTGGTCATATTCTCTATAATCGCGTTGAAAAGCTGTGACAAGCATCGGTCAATAAAAGTCCGTCGTTCCGTGCAAATCGATCGTCATTGTGTCCGCTCCCCTCTGTGTGCGTGTGTATATGATTCTATGAAGATGAACAAGTAGAGGCTTCTCTAAGCTCGTTTTCTTTCTTTTTACAAAGTCCACTAGCCTGCACCTATCGAAGTTTCATCGGATTTCTATCGGGCTTCCTATCGAGTTTCTATATCGAGGAAAGAAAAGAAAAGTCTGCAAAGCACGCATACTTTAGATTAATCGAATAATTGATGCGTAAGCAGGAAAACTCGCGAGATCGCTTGTCGATAATGTCATTTGTAAATCATTCGTCGAGGCAAATAAAGTTTTAATAGACGGTGGATTTTTATCCAGATATTCATATTTCTTGCGGAGGTGATTAAAAGAAATACGGTTTAGTCGGAGGTTCTGTTCATTATTAATAAATGAAAGAGTGTTATGTAAAGAAATGTTATTAATAATTAATATTAATAATAATATTAATAATTAATATTAATAATTAATATTAATAATAATATTATTAATATATTATAATATTAATAATATTAATAATTAATATTAATAATAATATTATTAATATATTATAATATTAATAATAATAATATTAATATTAATAATAATAATTGCATGAAGATACAAAGATATTATAATTTAGATAGATAATAATAATTATGTAGAAGAATATATAAGATATTATATTAACGTTATATAAAATATATATAATATAATATGTATATTATATATTATATATATGTTATATGTATAAAATTACAAAGATATTATAACTTAGATAGATAATAATAATTATGTAGAAAAATATATAAGGTATTATATTAACGTTATATAAAATATATATAATATAATATATGTATATTATATATTATATATGTGTTATATATATAAAATTACAAAGATATTATAACTTAGATAGATAATAATAATTATGTAGAAAAATATATAAGGTATTATATTAACGTTATATAAAATATATATAATATAATATATGTATATTATATATTATATATGTGTTATATATATAAAATTACAAAGATATTATAACTTAGATAGATAATAATAATTATGTAGAAAAATATATAAGGTATTATATTAACGTTATATAAAATATAATATAATATAATATGTATATTATATACTATATATATGTTATATATATAAAATTATATAATATATTGATATATAAAAATATAAAACGTTATTATTATTATTATTATTATGTAAATATTATTATTATATATAATATAAATATTATTATTATAAATAAAATAAATATTATTATTGTATATAATATACAATATTGTAATAGTAATATATTTTTCTGTATTACATACACTGTATCACGCATAAGCACTTGGACACTTCAAAGTTATTGCAATACAAAATACAGTTCAAATGACTCTCTTAACATAAAAGGATAGTTAAGAGTGAATAGATTATAATAATTACAGTGACTGAGGCATCTGCAGAGTGACTCTCGGTACATCTGCTCGTTGTTGCAAATTTCGAAGCAGATGGAAATATTTATTTTCGAGCGCTTTTCCACGTTTCATTTATCTTCACAGTTTAAGCGCAGAAGTTGAAAATGAACGATGAAACTCGATAGTGCAAACAATTAACGACTGAGAAACATTCGTCAGGTGTCAGCCTTTTAATGGATTGCCATCCAAGTGTCCAGTCACTCTAAATTTTCCACAAACACATGGAAATCGACAGTGATACGACATTTAATAAGCGAACTTTCGTCGTTAACGTTTCTGGTGGAAATGAAAAGGGAACGAGAGAGCTTATTATAGCATAGCAGCACGTTTTGACTAAAAAGTCAGAATGCAATGATATGACGTTGGAAATATCATTCGCGTGGCCTTGGCCGCGTTTAACCCACCAACTTGAACTTGGATGCATACGTCAACGAATGATCATAGTGATCGCGCGATAAATATTCGTGTCACGAGAAATATGAAGTATGTCGATGACTTTGAGATTAACTGAAATGGAAGAGAAACGGTGGGTAAAGTAGGGGGACAGAGAACGAGTAATAATAACGAAGCATATCACTGTACTCGTGTACTTCGACTTGTAAATCAACAGTCGATAAGTAGTCATCAATCACTTTTCAATCAGCAGAACGTGCCCCCTTTCATTTTCTTCATTTCCAATTGTTTCAATTTCCCCGAAACTTATAGTTGTACAAAGCGCCTTTACAATTATGCTAGTTAATCAACGATTAACGATGAGAAATTTTTTTTTTTTTTAGTAACCTTTAATCGCTATATTAATGATTACATTTCAACTTTCGTTATTAATCAGAAGTGACGATTGAATTTCCAGTTTAGCTGCGATGAACACTTTGAATCGTCAATTGCGATTAATGATTAAAGGGACAATAGCTATTATAACCAGAAGGAAAGAATAAAAAAATGGAATAGAATAAATTTTTCTTTTTTTTTTTTTTTTGACTAAAATATTCTTAATTGCAAATAATGGTTGCAAATTAGCAAGAACAATTCTTTCGTTGTTAATGACCATTATTGACGAGAGAGATTCATTTTAATTCAGTAATTTCGTTCCGATTACTCGGTGAGGGGAACTCTCTATCGGTTGTTGGTAATAATTATCGACGAGGCTCTCGTTAATTAGTATCTTCGTTAATTTCCGCGAAATTTACGTTATTGTTACTTATTATTATTATTATTAATTTACGTTATTATTGACTTATTGATTTAGGTTATTATTAATTTACGGAATTTAACATACGTGTCTTCAGCATTTATTGAAAAACAGTGGTAAGTGCCTGACAGTTAAATCAGCTTCTCTCAGAAATACATATATTTACGAGTATAAATATATGTATAACCTGCTCTGCACGTCCAGCGAGAGAATTTTGAACGTAATGAATTTTCTTGCGACGCAAAATCCAAGGATTGATCCGTAATTTATAGTTTTCGTAAGCAAATATTGTTCTGGGAAAGCCGTAGAAAGATTGTAAGAAAATATGGCTTTTTTTAAATGTATCGTTTAAAAGAGGAAGCTTGTTCTTCAAATAGTCGTTAAAAAATACTAATTTCATCAATTTACACAATAATTGTATCTCCTTATAGTAATTCCCAAAATGTTTGTCGAAGTAGATCCGCAACTTTGAGGGTAGTGTTAAAACATATTTGTCCAAAAACTGCTGATTTGAAGTCGAATTTCGTCAAAATCGGCGATACTACGTTGTCATCAACCATAAACCATAGATTTTTGTTAATGAAAACACCGATGCGACACGTATGCACAAGTGAAATATATACGAATCTGCGCGAGATTGAGAAATAGAAAATAAAAAATTTCCTTCGCTATATCTATGATATCGTGACATACATATTGCGTTTCGAAAGACAAGTGATTACAGGCGAGTAATTTCATCGAGAGTTGTAACGAAGAGATCCGTCGAACGATCACCGACGGTTCGATGGATTAAACATCGCGCGTGATTAAAGCTAATCTTTCGCTAGTGAGAGAAGAATCGGGCGTGCGCTGTAATGGCAAAGCTGTTCCAATTAGCGTGTATGTATCACATACACGGTAGAACGTATGATCCCGCCGATTCACCAGCGCGCGAGGCATGTTCTCCGTGCTTTATGTTTTAGGTGGCTTGCCACTCGTGCAACGTTGCATTCGTCGTACCGTACATTGTGTGTACAGACATAGTAGAGTTACAGACTGCATACAGGGTATTCTGGGTTTTTACGGCACACGGTTGGGGGAAAAAGGGTGGCTCTCTTGGTGGAAAAATACGCGGCGAATAAAATTTCCCTCGCGTGACGTGACGTTTTCAAGGAAATCGAGTTTGAACATTTGCGAAATTTATCGCGTGGTGCACGCGAGGAAAAATAGAAAATGGTATTTCTGTGTGTGTGTATGTATATATATATATATATATATATATATATATATATGTGTGTGTGTGTGTGTGTGTGTGTGTGTGTCTCTTATCTTTCACAATGCAATGGACGCAACATTACATACTGGGGGTGTAATAATTTTTCGGCACAGATTAATAGTCGTTCGTAGAGTTCTGTGTGTTGATTAAAAGATAAAAAAATATTCAAAAATTTCTCTAGCTACAGAGAAAAAATTGTTATTCTTATATTGTACCGAAACTGTTTCTTCGTATCTTTATTAAGCCATTTTGTATACGTTAATTTTTTTTTTTATTATAATATAATGTTATATAATTAATTGTAAAACATACTCTGTTATATATATTCATTTTTTTTTTTTTTTTTTTATTACAATATTATTAGTTTAATGTACATCACATGGACATTACTGAGAACGTTATTTTTGCACGAATACGTTTCAATATTCTTAGGCCAGTCAGAAACTATTATACATGCTATACTTCATTTTGTATATATATATTTTTCATATAGAAGATTTTTCATACATACTACGTTCTTTCGTCGAAATTACCACTGTAGCAACTTTGGAAAAAATTTTTATGACTACGACCGATTAACGAAATTGGAAAAATGGATAAAATCAATCGTCGATCATTGATTGGAAGGGGAGGGGTCAGTCGTGAAACAAATCGGCGATTAATTTGATCGATAGATAAAATTTACAGTCGGCGCCGAGGTAGAGTTGTCTCGCAAAGTAACAACTCTACCGGAAAATCTACCGTCTCAAGCTGAGACACCCTGTAGTACAGCCCTCGTATAGCATCTCGCTGATGCAGTATGTCCGTGTCGACGTGTGTGAATCCATGAATCGTGCGCGTTGAAACTCCGCCGGCCGTTACGTAGCTCGTTTAATCTCTCGCGCGTTGCATTCCTTTTCATTTCGAATCCCAACAGGCTAATTCGAATGCAAACGTTCTATTCTTACGGACAGAGTAATTCCACCGAGTAATTTGCGTTTTCTCGGACGTATATTTCGCGCCTTCTTTCGTTTCGATTCCATAATTTTCCACCAACGTGTATTTTTAACGCAGCCGGTCGCGGACACGCGAGTGTTGTATCGATCAAATACGGTTTATTAACGTCAAACGGAATTCCATTTGCGTGAGTTTCATTTGTTTGAGCTAGAACACAGTCGATGTAGTCCGATTTAAATGAATTCTCGCTGGTTGAATTCATTTGCTTGAACGCGAGCTGCCGTTGTATTTCTTTTAAGTTGGACTTGTTCTGGTTGAAAAGATATTACATTAGAATATAATAATATTATAATATCATAATAATATAAAAAATTATATTAGTATACAATAAATATTGTTATAATATTATAATATTAAATAATATTATTATTATTATAATATTACAATACTATAAAAAATTATATTAGTATACAATAATATTATTATAATATTATACTATTAAATAATATTATTATTATAATAATATTACAATAATATAAAAAATTATATTAATATACAATAATGTTGTTTTAATATTATACTATTAAATAATATTATTATTATTATAATATTACAATACTATAAAAAATTATATTAGTATACAATACTATAAAAAATTATATTAGTATACAATACTATAAAAAATTATATACATTTACTATAAAAAATTATATTAGTATAATATTATTATAATATTATAATATTATAATATTAAATAATATTACAAAAATATAAAAAATTATATTAGTATACAATAATATTGTTATAATATTATAATATTAAATAATATTATTATAATAATATTACAATAACATAAAAAATAATATATAATGTAATATATATTATATAGATTTATATTTATTAATATAATAATAATTAATAAAATCGATATATACATGCATATATATATATAGATTTGGTCATGGAAAGAAATTCGTCAATTTTCAATCTGACAATTTACATTGCATTTTGAAAATGAACGACACGTCGAAAATGGAAACTTTTCAAGCTTTCACCTCTCGCGCTGAAATGACGCACGTCGAGAATTTTTTGTCCACAAATTGCAACATTTTCTCATTCTTAAGTAATATTCAAATGTAACCCAGGCAAAACAAATGCTAATGTTTATTCTTAATAATTTCCATTCAGTGATATCATACCGACATGAGTTCAAAAGAAAAAGATAGCGACGAATTAATTGTATACGGTTCCGGTCACTCGTTATGGTCCGCGAACCGGTTGCCAGCGCAAGGGATTAAAATGAACCCAGTTACGACTTTTTCTTACAAAATTATAACCATTTCAGTGAGTCATGCTCAGTGTCCTATCGGTGTAAATTATTATACATCGTGCGATATATCTAGTCTTAAATTTGAATTTCGACGCGGCCCACGTGAATTTCAAGCTTTTGCGCAATTCGCCAAAGTCCGTTTGCATTTCGGGTAACAATGAGGCAAGGAACATGTCATGTCGAGGATAAAGGAGTTTCACTGTTGAAACAGAATATACCGTGTATCGTAGAAGGCTGCGAATTTGCGCAACAGGAAAGTGCGTTTAGGCGTGTGTCTGCAGATGGACCGTCCAGAAGTCAAAATGCATGCATGCCTGCATGCAGTTCCGCTGCATTTAACTTAACTGTAATGAATGCTTTATCTTCCGTGGTATTATAACTTGAAGGTAACATGTAGATTCAAATTTTGTAAATCGCATTTGCTCCTCCGTGCTTGTTGCTTCACTATTTCGTTTAATCAGTGTAACATTACAGAAATGTAAATCGTTTATTATATACGAAAATATAATATAAATGTAATATTTTATATTATGTTATGTTATGTTATAGTATAGTATAGTATAGTATAGTATAGTATAGTATAGTATATTATATTATGTTATGTTATATTATATTATATTTATATTTTATATTATATTTATTATGTTATATTATATATTATATATTATATTTATTATTTGTTATGTTATATTATATCTATTATGTTATATTATTTTATATTATGTTATATGTTATATTATTATATTATAATATATAATTATAATTATATAAAATATAATTATAATTATTTGTTCTCAGATTAAACACCTACGATTAATTAATATTCTTTTTTTCTTTTTTTTTTTTATACTGGTAACACAATCAGATTTTCTCTGAAATACCATCCATGCATGTTGTTAATAATATCTATCGTGATTTACAGGAATCATTCTAACGAAATTACGATTTGACATGTTGTGTAACTTGTAAGATTTTCAATTCATAAATTAGTGAATAAAAGTTTAAATAAAAGTAAATTGTTTACGGACAATTAATTTTGTATATTCATATACGATTGGCTGGTAGAATGAATGAATTTTATCAGAAATCGCGATCTGTTTTCTGGTTTTCAGTAATTTACGCGATTCCAATTAAAAACAAACATTCCAAAACTTTTATATATTTTATCTCGGTCTATCTATTCAAAACTATATGGTTCTGCAGGACTTTTTAATAATCAACAACAAAATAACTGTTGAAATTGTATCGTTACGACAAAGTTAATCCTCGTCGGTCCCACGTTTTTCCAACTCTTTTGTCCCTTGGTAAATTGATGCCAACAGTGAAAAAAAAAATAGTTAAAATTATGAGTCCTTTTGTTGACTCGAAACATCGAAGATTTATATGATAAATATATATTTGTAAATAACATAATATGATAAATATATATTTGTCAATAATATAATATGATAAATATATATTTGTAAATAATATGATAGATATATATTTGTAAATAATATAATATGATAGATATATATTTGCAAATAACATAATATGATAAATATATATTTGTAAATAACATAATACAATAAATATATATTATATAATAAATATATATGACACGAAGTATCTGTAAAATATAGCGTGACATTTTATTTAAAAAAAAAAAAAAAAAAAAAAATGGTGTGAAAATGATTTGAATGTGAAAATCCCGACAAATAGCCTCGGCGTGTAAAACTTAACAGTTTCGTTCGATTTCGAACAGCGTCTCGAACTCATTCTCAGTTCCGTTCTCCTAAATTCCCCGCTTCCTCCTCCATCTCGCCGATTTACATTTTATTGGTTTTGTTCGTCCCGCGTTCTCGCCCGGGTATTACCACCTCATACGATCCGGTCGTGCACCAGCCGATACCTTGTTTAATTCCACTCGCCCCCGAACCGTTTGAATGCGACTGAATTTTTAAGGGACTTCGATTCCTTGGACGATGGCGTGCTCGCAAAAGCACTCGTACCTCGAGGAATCTTTTCTCTTTCTATGTGCTTCTCTAGTATAAATCGACCTGGTTCGAAAGGGAGGGGAAAAAAAAAAAAAAAAAAAAAAAACTAGAAGACCAAACACATATTTACATGCGTATGTACGGATATCTGGTTAGTAGTACGCTGGTTCCGCCGAGGAATGATTTCCCTTCGCTTCTAGCGTCTTTTGTCGGCCGAGAAGCCCGGGAACCGAGATATCTCTCTATATTCTTTTGCAACGAAGAGACGACCGACATTCAAGGAATCTCTGATAGAAGCATATCTTCGCCAGACCCTGAAAAAGGATTCGTTTAACGTGAAAGTCGCGACGCGAAAACGCGAGAGGATCAATTTATACCGTCGAACAAAGACCGTCGGAATCGTTTCATGGTACAGAGCGCTGCACTTCACTGTGAAGCACAGTCCCAAGCCCAAAAAAAAAAGAAAAAAAATAAGGGCCACTTGCAGTTTCCAACATCTTTTATATTTCTAATAAAATTTAAGACCCTTTCCATCGTGGAGCGGTAGTGGATGAGATCAAAAGTGTTCGACTAATTGTACTCGAGGTTCGAATTATTCCCCTTTGTAACTTTGTACGTTTTGAAAGCAAAATGCATCGATCGATACATCATGCTGTATCGATCGAAAACGTAATCGAATTCTTGATTGTGCGATACGTTTCACGAGTGCCTATATTTGGACGAAATCAAAAGATTGAAACATATTCGAATCTGATTATAAGTGTTATACATTTTTAATCCGTACGGATGAATGTATTACGATGAATCGATTGCACGTGAGAAATGAGGAATTGTCAGGTTAATACATAATAATAATAATAAAATATTAATATATACGTAAAATTAATAAATATTATTATTATTATTATTAATATATATAATAATAATAAAATATTGTGTATATAAAATATTAAGTTTTTAATAATTAATAATTTGTTCTTTCTGCTTCAATTACTATTGTGTAACCACCTCCATGCGGTATAATACTTCCATATACGCTGTTTTATCACGTCCTTTATTTTTGAATGACCGAAATCCACGAATGATGCATTATTCGCTTAATTGCTTCTCACTTGAAAACCGAGAAAAATTTGAGAAATTTCATCAAATTCGAACTCGACAAGTGAAAAGTAATAACGTGTGTATTATTTATTTGTAATATATTTAAATATATTATGCCAATACATGCACGTTAGCAGAATACAATAAAATTATTAATCCCGTGTCAGAAAGGTAAATCAAATCTCGTTTAACATCTTTATTTAAAAAGAACACGAAAAAGATGGTCAAATTTTCAATCAGCGACCGCATGTATAAATAAATGGAGCGCGAAAATCTTTATTCCACTCTCTTTCCGTTCGCCGGTATTTAATCAAACGAAAATCGGGTCTCACGTTCGCCGCCATTACTCCACGTTCCTATGTACACGTAATCACGAAGCTCTTCTGTCCCGCGAATCGTCTTCAACCTGAATGAATACCAAGTATTTTTCGTTTAATACGACCGATATGAATTTGTTCAAAGGGGAACGAAACAATTTCTTCCCCCTTTCTCGTTCGAGGATTCTTCTCGCCCGCGATGAAACGGACGTCGATTGCCATACCGGTTTCCCCGTAGGCCGTATACCGCTTCGTACACGTTCCAAAGGAACTGGAAACCGTTTCAAACGGAATTAAAAGTCCGGGCCATCGAGGTAAACGAGGCGAAGTGTACCCACCGGGCTGGCTAGCAAAACTACGCTCCAAACGAAACCAACGTTGCACTTAAGAAACTTTTTCATCGATGAAATATCGCGTGCCCGAGTTAAGACCGAGTCGTAGCAGTCGGTTCGTTGCCAGAAATATCCGCGAGCGTGGAGTGAAATGATGGGAGGAGGGAATCGCGTCCCAATATGAAAAATACGAGAGACACCAGCTCGTATTTTGTGTTACGTACAGGGTGGAAAGAAATTTCATGGAAAATACGTGCAAAATTGACTCTGAATTGACTTCTTGAATTTCATGATCAAAACTTTTCCAAAGAATCACAGTTCAAAGAAAAGTGATGGTTCTTTTGAAAAATGGTAAAAAAATTTGCGACTAACGTGTGCGTGCTAACAGCGACTTTATGGTTCTGGACGCGTGGATGTCTATTCTAATAGTTTATATTCCAAATAACGTTAACTGTTAGCTTTGTCATTTGATTATTTAGACTCACACGGATGCTACAACTATGACAAATCAAATGCTAGTGAAACCCAATACGAAAAGCTATACAATACTGTCCAGAACCATAAAGTCGCTGTTAGCACTTGCGCGTTTGCAATGCTAAATAATTAAGAAATTTTCAAAAGAACTTCGATTAAGTTATTCGACTACATAACTATAGTTATGTATGTAATGAGTAGAATGCAATGCAAAAAAGAAAAAAAGAAAAATTTCGACGTTGAAATTCAAAATCAAGATCAATTTTGCTGAAGGTTCTTTACACGTGTTTCCATTGAATCGAAGGTGTAAAAAAATTCATCTATGACAGCCGTGGACAAACTTTTCTTTCCACCCTGTAGTGTCAATCGACAGGTGATTCTACGTGTATCGAGAAGAGAGATATTTCTTTTTTTTTTTCATTAAAGCCTTCGGTTCCTTTAGAAAATGTAGAAAATCTATAATACATGCTGCGGAGGAATTTCTCTTTCTGCAACGTTCTCTTTCAACATTTTACTTTCCTCTCCTCCTGCTGGAAAATAATTAACCGAATGTGTGTCGAGAGATGACGTTAAGTAGTTTAATTAACCAGAATTCGCATCGAGAAAATGCTTGCCGCCCTAATTAACCGAGTTGCGTCGTGTAATGCCTTGTTTTATCGCCTACCGTGAACAATAGTGCGTCGCTTGAGTAATTGACACGTACTACTTGCTGTCGCGTATATTATACACACCAATATATATTGCATGACAACGATTCGATTTTTAACGGTGACATCGAACGCTCGTAACATCATTCGATATTTTATTGGATATTTTAATATTTTATTAATCCTTGAACTGGATCATTTTTGATTCAATTCTATATTGTATAATCTTTCCATTTCCAATTCTAGCAATCTCCTTTTCTCTCTCTCTCTCTTTTTTGTTTTTGAAATCGGAGATTAATGTTTGCATTATTTTTCAAAATATAAATAAACTAAATACAAAAATATAAATAAACTGAAATATAAATAAACTAAAAACAAAATATAAATAATATCCTGGTAAATCCATCACCGAGGATTGATCGAAGTGAGAGCTACTGCAGTCTATACATTTTAAACTAAGTCCAGAATAGTTCTACCACTCTTTGAAAAAACATAGATTGTTGTTGTTTTTTCTTTCAAATTTTTTCGCGCGTTCTACATTTCATTCGTTACAATTTAACACTTTTATGGAAATGAACGGACTATACGAACTAATGTACGTAATAATAACGTATTAAAATAATAATTAAACAGTGTATTTCGTTAAAAAAAAGAAAAAGCGAATGAAAATTAGGACATCTCCAGTGAGTCAAATATTTATTTTAAAAGATAGGCTCGCGAAACATTGTCGCGAGAGAATCATACGTTCCGTTTGCCATCATCATTTTAACAATTTTGCGCGAAGAAACGGAGAGAATTCGCACGGCGAACTGTTTGACGAACCGTTTGATTCACGAGAACAAAAGCACCGCCGCGATATTTTCCGAAAGATCTGAAATCTCGCGAATATTACATTTCCAAGTTCACTGTTGCGCGTCCGCAGCGTGTATAATTTAACGCGCGCACGCGCGAGGCCAGCCCGCGTTTCATTCATCAGGCAAGCAGCGCATGAAACACATTTAATGCACTGCAAATATTAATTTTCGAAAACTCTCGAGCAATCGTGTTCATCCGGCATTCACGCGGCGCGGCGCGGCCGTGGCGCAATTTGCAAAACGAGCGAGACGAAATTAAATCAGACACGATTAAATCAAATAACGTTCGAGTTCTCCTTTGATCTTTTGTCCGTGCTTTGATTTAAGTTACGGCGACGTTAAAACGTGATACTCGCGTTTGCTATATTCAATCCTCTTATAATATCTCGCGAGTCTGTAAGTAATGCAAGTGTGTCGAGAGATGAGACGCTAAGCGGATCAAGCAATGATAAATAATTAGATAAATAAATTCCACGAGTCGTATGTTTTTTACGACGTATTGTCATTAAATAATAAATCGTTGCGTTGTTCTTCGAGCATTGTCGTAGGCATAGAATGCTTTTCGGTAGAAATATCGAGGATTTTGAGGATTTTTGATTTCGAAATAATTTAACTTTAACGTTTAATTGAATAATGTTTCCTTTCTTTTTATACACATGTTTACACTTCGATAAAATAAAAATTTTTCATTGTATTATTTTACACAGAGTAAGTTGTGGTATGAACAAATCAGGCCTGGCCATTGTTTGAATAATGTAAATGATAAATCATCTTATTTATGATTCTTAAAATAATCTAGAATCGTTTAACCAAGCAAACGATCCTTCTCGAAAATACTTCGTCTTTTCAAATGGAAAAATACCAAATTTACCGTCGTTGTTTCGGTAATATAACATAGAGTAAGTATGAGATTCAGTTCACCTTGTCTCTAAATAATATCTTACCTGAATTGACACGATTATTTAAATCAAATGAACAATCTAAGAGATTATCCGGTTAACGATTAGAAAATATTCAAAGAATAATAATAAATGTAAGCAAAAGTTTATTCGAGACGCAAAATAAAGAATAAAGTACCATTATTTCTTTCGATACACCTAAACACCTAAACAACGAAATAATCCAGAGAAGAATGAGTCATTTTCACGTTTGTAACACGTTTTCATCGTTTTTTGAAATAGTATAAATATGTTCTTTGAACGATGCTCGAGCCTGCAAAAGCCCGTAAGCAAGAGGCAATCCATGTTGGCGTGTTAAACGATGAGATCGATAGTTGTTGAAGTTAAAACCTTTCGTGACGGAAGCACACGGTCGTGTTCTTCGAGTGTCTGTCCCTCGGTCGGGAACGAGACGGGTTTCAGTTTTTAAAACGTGCGACAAATCTGTCCAGGCGTTTCGTGATTTGGCTGCGAAATGGCAATGCGACACGACAGCCCGAGGAAATAGTTTCGAGGAAGAATTCCTCTGGAAATTCCTTACGTTCCCGCGCGTGGCGATACTTCGAAACGTCGTCGTTCAGATTTTTACTTTTATTCGACAGGCGATACGTTCACGTTGGTAATTACGTACCAGGTTGTTGCGCGTGAAACGGCCAATTTCGTAACGTCGAACGATCCTTGTAGAGAACACTGCGCTAAATTTTCAGTTGTTACTATATTCCAATACGTATAACATGTACAATACAATTCTACTTGAAAATGAGAATGATATTTTTGCTTTTCTACGTGTGAGTAACTTCCTATGATATTTCTATCTTGGAAGATAGAAATATGGAAATTTTATATTAAATAATAATAAAATATAATCAAATATTAATTATATTTTATAAAATTAAATGATAATATGATAAAATTTTATTATTAAGTATTTAATAATATTAAATATTAATAATATTAATATAATTTATTATTAATATTTAATAATATTTTATATTAAATAATAATAAAATATAATTAAATATTATAATATAATTTATTATTAATATTTAATAAAATTTTATATTGAATAATAATAAAATATAATTAAATATTAATTATATTTTATAAAATTAAGTAATAATATAATAAAATTTTATTATTAAATATTTAATAATAAAGTTTTCGATCTTAAACAATTCACCATTGCAAACGTAATAGTTTGTCATAATGTAATACGACAAAGCAACAAAAAAAAAAAAAAACAAGAAAAACAGAAAAAGATAGGAGATTCTTAAAAAGTTGCCCGACTCGAAATCTCGTTGCAAGAATCTAGTTTTTTCACCAAGTTTTCGCCGAGCATTGTCCATGTGCTGGCGACAGCGGACGGTTTAATGACCGGCGTGCTATCAGGGTGCTCGAGGCACAGTAACACAGGTCGTCGAGGCCTCAGACTACTTCGGCACGTACCCGCAACTTTTTCGACACTTAGTTTCACGTTTTCTCCCTCTCCTCCCCTCTCTTTTTCTTTTCCCTTCCAGCCACCCTATATTTTCCTCTTGTTCTCCAGCCTTCGTTCCTCCTCCTCGTCTCTCCTCGCTTCAACAGCTACTCCTCACGCTGCTCTGCTCCCTCTGTCGACAGCTCAAAAGGGTCGTTAGTCCGGGGCAGAGAACAAGAAGGTGAAATTTTCCTCTGTCTCTCCGTTCGCGTTCTCTTGTGTACAGGAAACAAGGCATTGCACCACTTAGCCCGCCATTTTGAACGCTCGCCTCGTCTTGCCTCGTTCTGCACCCTAACTCTCCGCAAATATGCATCTCCCTGCTTTTTTTCTTTCGAAATATCGCAAATCGAACGAACGCGAATTTATTTATTTATTTTTTTTTTTTTTTTTTTTTTTTTTTTTTTTGTAGTGGACGTGAGAGAATTTTAGGTGAAACTTGAAACTGGGAAATGTCAACCTGCAAATATTTCCCTTCCCGACGAACTTTTTCATGTTGATGGCTGGTTATGTCTGTAATCATGCGAGGAAACGTTATGTGCGTTACGTTTCACTTACGAGACATTTATCGTTCAATTTTAACGTTTCTTCTTATTTATGCAATGTCTCCTTCTTTTTTTGTTAAGGTTTCTTTGTTTAAGGAAAAGCAACATTCAATGCTTTCATGACTTCTGCATTAATGCAAATCAATGTCTAAATTAATTGTTGCATTTTAATGTTCCTGCAATTGCGTAGTTTAACTACTTGCATTGGCAACTGATTGCGGACCATAACGAGCGACCGAGCCGTACACAATGATTCGTCGGTATGATGTCACTGGATAGAATGTTATTGAGAAGTAATGAATTTATTATTTGTTTTACTTAAATATATTTTTATATATTATATACTTGAAACTGAGAAAATATGAATATAAATTTTGGAACAAAAAAAAAAAAAAGAAAATTGCGCGTCGCACGCGTCATTTCAGCGCAAGAGGTTGATGTCAACGGCGACAAAAAACGAAATCTGTAATTAATGGTTCAGTTACGCTGTACTTTATTACAGAGAAAAAGATAAGAAATTTTACATTTAAAAAAAATCTTGCATTTTCTGCCACGTGCCGTCTGCATTAACGTTACATTTAATGCTACACTTCGTTAGAGAGAGAGAAAAAAAATGAGTGGTTCAAAGTGAACCTGTGTGTACGTAGCTCGTCGATCATATTTTTTTCACGAGTACTGTTATACAAGAAGAAACAATCCAGAATGCACGTGCGTTGTTTCGTTTAATGTTTGTACAATTCAACACTTGAAACGCCTGGAGCTGCTTTAAAGTGTAATATGTGGAATATGCGGTAGAGTGCAGCGATCACAGGTACATTTGTTTTGTTTTTTGTAACAATTTTTATCTCTCCACAAAAGTCCACGAAAGTGTTTTGAAGATTATCGCGCGCACACACAAAAAGGAACTATTGGTTCCAGAAATAAACTTTCTTAAAAAAAAAAAAGACTGTGAAAATGAAAACTGATGCGTTCTATGCTCGTTTAAACGTGAATAATTAGGGGATTCAATAGGTTAAACCCTTTATCAGAGTCGTGCAAAATTTTCAAATAGAAATTAATAAGTTCCACGAGAGTTGTCTCATTCTATTTGTAAAAATATTAACATTCATATTTCCACAAATATAAATCAGGTGGAGTTTGCAACCAAAAATGGGCGGCAATTTAAGCGTTGATGTAACGATAACAAAGAACGATCCGCGCGAAATCGATACATATTTAATTGTTCTCCTCGCCGTGGCACAAAAACGTATCGATCGACAGTGAAAACGCTTTGGATTTTCAGCTGCGACGGTTTCGAATCGAGGCAAAAAGCCGTAACATCGGTTACAAAGCTGTTGTTAATACGCATTCTGGCATTCGACGCGTCCCTTTTTGCTCGTGCTTTGATCTCCCCCCTGGAAATTCTCGAAATTTGCTTTTGCGAACAGCTTTATCGCGGGAAAATTTTCAACGAAATGTCGAACATTCACCGTTCAGAAGAGCAAATAAGAAAAATGGCGAGCGTTCTCCGCATCCTCGGTCACGTATCGCAATGATGCGCGAGACGAGGAGAGATTCTCATCGATGTCGTCACTGGACTGAAGCAGTTGAAAATCCAGCTTTGCCAAACTGGCAAATAAAAATCTCGTTAGCCGAGAGGGGAAAAAGGGAATGAAGAGAAAGAGAGAGAGAGAGAGAGAGAGAGAGAGAGAGAGAGAGAGAGAGAGAGAGAGAGAGAGGAGAATCAAAGCAAAAGAAGAGCTCGTTGATAAGGGAATAGTAATCCGTATTCAAATGCATCGTGGATAAATTTGCATTTCTTTCCGGTTTCATGGCTGGCCCAGTGGGATCCAACTGCGAAGCTGCGCGAGAAAATTAAACGTAGCAAATCGAGAATAAAGTAGTTGTATTAGAATAATAATAGTTGAACGAACAAACGGTTTGCCCACGTTTGTGCAATCTTATATTTTTAGACCTCGAAATGAACAGATGGTTGTTCGTCATTTCGTCCGCCAAACATCATTCAAATGTCAATTCGTGTTACGTTATGCTTGAAATGTACTTTGTACATGTGCTTGCTGCAGATTTTTGCTATTTTAAATTTGTCAACGGAATGCATTAACGTCTAGCAGTTGATTTATTAGTAATGGATTTGTGTACGTACGTGTTACGTTTTTTGTATATTTCATACGTAGATTTTTGGACATATAACTTTCGCAAAAATGTATGAATATGTAGGAGTCCATTCGTTAATAATAAAACTCAGATCTGCGTAGGTCTGAGTCCTATGCACGTGTGAAACACGCTGACGAATTTTAAGCAATACGCCAAATCACACAGAAATAGATTATAACACTATTCCAATTTAAATACTTGAATAATTTATACATAACTTAGTACTTACAACACATTTATAGTATTTATAACTTACATTGTACATAATTTATAACTTATAACTTACATTGTACATAATTTATAACTTATAACTTACATTGTACATAATATATAACATTTATAATATTTATAACTTTTACTAACGATGAACGTCAGTGTTTGAAGATTGAAAAGGACAAAACCGCAAGATGCAAAATTCATGATACAAGGAATATACTTAAAACTTCGTTCTACAAAACTGCTGATAGATTTTAAAGAATTTTGTTGCAGTTATAAATAGAAAGTAATAAAAAAAAAATTTTTTTTTGTCAATAATTGTAGTTGAATCAATCAAGTTGTGAGATATTTGAAAGAATCACTTTAGTTTCTGTGTATCGTGAATATACTGTTATAGTATTTGAAATAATAATGTAATATTTCTATATACTACTCTAATTTCAATGGGATTTTGATAATACAAATGCATATTTATATCTTATGTCCATCTATGGTCAAATTTTTTACAACTTTTTGCAATTTGATTTTTAATCAAACGATTAAAATAATATAGTAATAAAAGAAAAATACTATTCCCTTAATATACTTTAAACGTAATAATTGAAATAAAAATCATTTAATGAAAATTGATTATTACAAAGTACGAGTTACAAGTCTATACTATGTTTAATTTTGCACTTATTAAATTAATATGGAATACATTTCGATTTTCGGCACTAGAATGATCAGAGTGATCGAAATGACCAACTTGTAGTATCTCATAATACATAGATTTACAATGGACTTACAATGCACAGTGTAATATCAGAATAATGAACGAACGTTCGTTTTTATCAAGTTATCTAATTAAAATAAAAAGTTGAGAAGTGCAAAAGAAATATTTCTTACACATTTAATTTCCGGTGGTTAAATCTTTCGCTGTACGGTCTGATCTGTTTTTAATTTTCAATTACACGGAGCCTTCTACGATTTTTTAATTTCAACTTTTAATGAAAGGAAAATCTTTAATGAAAGCTGTGAAAATTTTCATACGGAATCTATTAAATTTCAAATAACATCGCTGTTAAACTTTCTTGATTAATTGGTGGCTCTGGTAACGACAAGCTTTACCTTCTTCTGATCGATAATTTCTAAAGTCGAGCAATACTGATATATTTCCTTGTATCATTTAATTCCATAAAATTGTACTATACACATATGTCACTATGTATTGTGTGCCTTTTGGCAAATTCGAATGATACATGATATCCCATTGAAACGCAATTATCTTCTAAACTACTCGTTATGGGGAAAAAAAATATTCCAAGCCGAATTTACGTTATTTCGACGTGCTTTCGACTTACTTAAGCTGGACTTACATGTCCATCTGAAGAAAAAACACATAATTCTATAAAAAAAAAAAAAACAACAAACGTCACTTTGAAATCTGAGAAACCACCTGAACCAAGATTTGTGACCACCATAAACTATCTCCCTCGAAACAAACAAACCGAGCTTTATTTGAAACATTTTTGTCCCATAGTGAATAGTTTAGGGAGATAATTGCGTGGACATTCTGTATATTAAACATTCTTCTCCCATTCTCATTACTTTCGTTTCTCTTATCTTATTTCAACTAACTAGTCTTATTTGAATCATCGGTAAAAAAAAAAAAAAAAAAAACTAAACTGAGATGCAACGAAACGAAACAGAGAGACAGTTAACAAAATTACGTTGGCGAATAAGAAGATGCCGCGTTGCTCGTTTTTTCGACGCGGCGGAATCAAGAAGGCCGGCAAAACAATACGAGGCTCGTTTGCTTTTGGCGCTATCTCGGATTAACGAGTTTATTTAATCCGAGCCAGCAGCGATATTAATTTTGGCGCCGGGAATACAAATTACTTCATTTTGAGACGGCGCTGTTTTCGTCGTGCTCGGTGGAACCGCAACTGTGTACGCGCGTTGATGCATGCGGTTCTGCAGCGTGCTCCCGCATGCTCGCGATGCATACGTACATACGTGTGCAGCGACACGCGTTGATTTCACTATGTACGGGGTTAAAGACGGCCATGCTGAGCAAAAATAAGCGTAACTTTTTTATTTTTTTACTTTTGGCGGTTTTCTTTTGGCGGAATAATCTTGCATTAGAGACGGAGACATGAATAATAACGTGGAATAGTAAGACAGAATAATAAAATACAAGAATAATTTTGCTAATATAATATTTTCGATACAAAATTAAAAACTAATTGTAAACACTATTACCATTGCGAGTATTAGAAACTAATTTGTGAGTAAATGGGCCATTTTACACCGACTATTGGCCCATTAAAGAGGGAAGTTTTTCATGTAAGAAAATAGCCAATTAAGATTCCAAGTGAGATTAATAGTAACATACCCAAGAAAATCTAGAAAATTGCATGCACGCGTTATTTACAGAAAACTACGAATCGCGAGTAGACTGCGGAATTCTATGCAAATTCATGTTACTGAGAGTATATTTGAAAAATATAGATGATCGCCGTGGAAAATTACTTCATGATGCTAACAATGTAAAGAGCGCTGAATTTTAGATAATTTACACGTGTGTTTTCGTGTTATGAATGTTCTTTTTTTTTTCTAATTTCAACCACAACAAAAAAAAGTGACTTTATAAAGTGATGGTTGATGGTTGATCATAAAATTAAACGTACTAAATGTTTTGCAACATAATACATTACTCCATTACATTATACAACCGACTGCAAGCTCACGATTATACCATTCAAAGCTTAATTTCCAATTTTGAAAATGACACGCTGTCACAAGACTTTTCAGCTGGGATGTATATACAGCCTGTCCTGAACCATTTTCCACGCGATATTTTTTTTTTTTTTCTGTCATTTCAACCGAAGAGCGAAAACAAAAAAAACAAAGGCAAAAAAGATACGGTTTGTTACAGTTGCGTGAATTGCCCCACATATTCGATTACACCGACGATGCCCGCGATCGTCAAATAGATATAAAGCTATACAGTTGCAGACGACGTTGCCTTTTTTTTTCCCCCATTTTTCTTTTCGTTCATCGCTGTTGGCAATTTCTGTGTCAAAGATCAAATATTGTATCGGCGATTTTTCAAAACGGTTCGTATCGTATCGGTTCGCGTCTGGTGAATATTCATGAATAGCCGCGCCCTTGTGCGCTTACGCGTTTCCAAGCGAGCCCGAGAAATGGAATACAGCGGTGTTGCTTGCATTCGCTTGACAAACTGTGCCCGTTGAAAAAGGCCGGATCTGTGACACTTGGTATGTATTTGAAATTATACAGAGACGTCGACAAGCATCGAATACGATGCATTCGATGGAAGATTCGGAGAGTTTCGTTAATGTTCTATCTTCTTCGCCAGAAGTATGTGTCTGCAGGATAATTCACGCGATTATCTAGGGGAGAGAAAACGAAATTAAACCTAGTAGTTTATAATATAAATATGATGTTTATCAATATTCAAGTAATATAAGGAAAACTGAATAAGTGCAAATACGACTTCTGCGCGCTGCCACGACTCATTACTTCCCATAACTCCCCCAAAATCTGCATACTCTCACGATATTTTACTCTCTGTAGGTCTACGACTCAATACTTTGTGGTAATTACAATAATTTTCTCGAGATCTGCACGCTCGCTATTTTTTAACTCAAAATCTTGCCCTCAAACTTCTGTCTTCACACACCGTATTTTACATCAGAGTTGGCTAACTGGCGGCCCTTTCTCGACCCCCTCCACCGCATCAGCCCCACTGCCTCATGCACGGCGAGGAAATTTCAATATAGTGGGGAGATCGATGCAGTGGAGGGGGTAGCGCTAGCGATTAGGAAAGCGCCTCCTAAATTATTTGTGATAGAAAAATTGTTTAAAGTAAAATTTATTGTTAGTTTGTTTCGAGGAGAACATCTTGTGATAGTCGTAAATCTTGTCTGGGACGTGTTTCTGAGTTTTCAAAATGACTTTTTGTCTTCAAAATGTGTTTTTCTCTTTTTTTTTTTTTTTTTTTTTTTAATGAAATTTATTTTTTTTTTTTGTCCTAATATTTCTTGAATTTTTGTCACTCAATAATCTTCAAAGCTCAATAATTTGGCGAGAAAAAAATCGTACAACAAGTTTTAGAGGGTTGTTACAAAAGGGGAACTTCGAATTCATGGTGAATTCTCAATCAGGAGAAAAGTTTTCCAATGTTTTGAGAGATATACATGTATCCACATATGTCAAATGGAAAACAAATATATTTTTAATTGTATGCTAAATATGCACCTCAGTCAGTATCAAATTTTTGCATTATCTCTCTGAATATGTAAAATTTCTCTCGCAGCGAATATGCAAACTCTATATTTTACAATTCAATTAATTAATGTACAGTCAGTAATGTTTGATTCAAATTTACAAACAAGTAATGTATGATTCAAATTTTTTCAAAATTGTCAAAGTTAAATAAAATAAATTGTGGAGTTGTCAGAATCAGCGAACACATTTTCCTCATTGAACCGATACACGATTTATCTCGTTGATTTTTGCGGCTACTTTCCTCTTTTTTACAGAGGAACTCTGTCTAGTTTAAAAAGTCAGTTCGTTTCACCGCTGTTCCGCGGGAAAATGAAAGTGTAAGAGCGCAGGAGAGTAATTGGTTAAAGCCGAAAGATGGTCGAAATTCCACATTCGCGGGAAATTGTTATCTGGCGCTCAAATTTGTAAATGCCCATAGTAGATACTAATAGGTATGTATATACATACCTATGTATACTCGGAAGAGACTAAAATATCGACCAGCCACTCGTGGCCCAGTTCACGTCGAATTTCGTACAGTTTTGTGGATAACTTTGAGAAAGATCGACGTACGCTCGAAAATTTTAGGACAAGCACCGTGTTTGTTTTTAAATTGGAAAAATTAAATAAATTCTCTTGAATGATCTTTCATGTAGCTTGTGCAAGTTATATGTTATGATACACTACTATATAACTATACTACTGATATAATATATGACTTACAGATATGTTAAGTATTGTATTATAAAATAATTTTTCTGGTTTTTTTTAAATTTTTGCTTTAATATTTGATACTGATGGAAATTTGATGCTTTAGTGTTAAAAACGACTTACATCGTGCAAATCTTCAGTCAGTATAACAGTTTAATTCTAATATATTATAGTGATTACTAACCTGTCGATGTTCATGCGAAATTATATGTATATTTGATATGTAATTATTATTTTGCACATATGTTTTACATATTTTACTGAAAACGCGTGTGCACATTCCTTTCATATTTAATTACTATTATAGATAACTACGTGTATGGTTGAAAAAGTCAGTGCAACCAAATTTACATTATACTTACATTATATATGCATAGATTCACACAAAAAAAAAATTTCGAGTTGGAAAAATACGAATTTAAACTTAAATAAAAAAAAAGAAAAGATTAGAATCAAATCATCACGTCGCTTTTAAATTCAATTTTCTGTCTAGAGAAATTTTATTCACCGTAAATACCGAACATTAAAGGTAAAAAATGCCAAGTCCTAAAACTTCTGTGCGGCGGTGTATAAAGTACGGTTTTAAACTTCACGATTTAAATACCAGTTTCATTGCAAAAGTTCAAGCATACGCGGAACTTCTTCCCTCGAATTTTTCGGTAAGGAGAGCAGGCGAGCAGCCAGCACAATAGAAAATTCATCGATCTCGGGACAACTTCGATCACATTCCCTCTTTTTCTTGCTGTTGTCGTACACGCGACCGACTTTTCGTCCGCTGCAAGAGAAAGAGAGAGAACACTAGCTACAGGGAATAGAAAATAAAACAATAATTCGGTCGATCGATCGCAGGAATACAACTACCGTCTTTATAAGAATATAGCGAGTACTTTATCCCCGGGCAGTCTGATGCTCGAACAACTTGAGTACTCGAAGGAAAAATACAGAGGAAATTCTGCCTTAAAGATCGAGAAAAAACGAGCATCCCACCGTTTTATTGAATTGTCATTTGTTATAAAGAAAATTAAGAGGCACGATATTTATGAAATTATTCATAATTGAAACTCTAGGATACGAAAAAATTCGGTCTGAAAGCTCCAGCAAAAACTCAAAGCTCATACGAGCCACGTGGGTAACGTACAGTGCCAAATATCGGTACATGAACGTTATAAACGCAGAATATAAAATGAACGTTTCGTTTTATTAAACTCTTTATTATTAAATATAAAATTATATAATTGTAAAAAGTTTATTATTATATATAAAATTATATAATTGTGAAAAGTTTATTATTATATATAAAATTATATAATTGTGAAAAGTTTATTATTATATATAAAATTATATAATTGTAAAAAGTTTATTATTATATATAAAATTATATAATTGTAAAAAGTTTATTATTATGTATAAAATTATATAATTATAAAAAGTTTAATAGTCTGTATTGTTATAAAAAAAGAATCAAGAAAGGTACAATATTTATAATTATAATATTCTATTTAAATTTTATAAAATTAAAATATTTTATAATATTTATAATATTCTATTTATAATATTAATAATATTCTATTTAAATTTTATAAAATTAAAATATTTTATAATATTTATAATATTCTATTTATAATATTAATAATATTCTATTTAAATTTCATGAAATTAATATTTTGTAATATTTATAATATATATTCTATTTAAATTTCATAAAATTAAAATATTTTATAATGTTTATAATATTCTATTTATAATATTAATAATATTCTATTTAAATTTCATAAAATTGGAATATTTTATAATATTTATAATATTAATAATATTCTATTTAAATTTTATAAAATTAAAATATTTTATAATATTCTATTTATAATATTATAATATTATATATATATTTTATAATATTCTATTTATAATATTAATAACATTCTATTTAAATTTTATAAAACTAAAAATTTTAATTTCTACTTCTTGCGCTGGAATGACGTGCCACGCACGTCGAGAATTTTTTCTCCCAAATTGCAACATTTTCTCAGTTTCAGTTATATTTAAACGTAATTATAGGCAAAACGAATGATAAATTCATTTACATGTTAAACATTCCTATCCAGTGATATCGACATGAGTTCAAAAGAAAAATAAAGCGACGAATTATTATATACGGTTGTTCGGTCACTCGTTATGGTCCGCGAATGTCCAGCGCAACCGGTTGAATATTTAATTAAATCTTTTATTGCTTTGTCGTGGCTCTTAAACCATTAAGTTACACGATCTGTTGTTACAGTGCAAAATATTAGAATGAAATGAACGTTCGTCGTGCACAATAAAAGAAAAAAAAAAAAAAAGTTATAGCTACAGACTTTTGGAAATTATACGATCGCCGCTGTCGCGAATGTCGAACTGTCCTGCTCCTTAGCCGCCGCAAAACCATTCCGCAGAACGATCGTTGTACACCGGGCTGCATTTCTGTTAAGCTAGAGCAGGATATATCGCCGGTTTGAATATAGGAGAGCGTAAGTAAAGCGATCGTAGATAGCGAGCGTTCTCGCGGTTTAAAACCGGTGCGCCATACGCGCGGGAGTAACCGGTAACTTTCTGAATTATTGCCGGCAATTTATTGCACGCACCGTGGCTCGACCACGTTTGCTGTTTTTCCACGAATCGCTGGCCCGCCTAGTATTCCGGATAATCGATTAATTGCTCTGCCGGACAATAGATCCGGAGAAAAATGCGCGTAACTTCCGAGCGAATTGGTTCGTTCGTTCGGTCATAAAAAAATGCGAAATTCGCGCGCGAATTGGAAGATAAATGAATGTATCAATCCGCGATCCCATCGATGGGAGGGGACAGTTTTCAGATTTTCCCTATTTTTCCCTATTAAGATTAGTTGCTCTTTTTTTAATACACTTCTCTTGTGTATTTTTCAGAAAGAAAGAAAAAAAAAAAAGAAACGTATGGAATAATTTACGAACGCGCGAAACTATAATATAATCTTCTACCACTAGCGTTGAGGGTTGACAACTGTAGAAATTCGCATTTTTTTTTGTGAAGATAATTAAGAAAGTCTAGCCTATCAACTTTTATATGTGTTTCATATGTTTCTGTGTCTTCCAATTTTCCATAAATGCATAAAAATCCGCAGTCTGTTGGTAGCTACTTCTATTGCTCAATTATTTCAATCACGTTGGTTCAATAACGTAGTATTAAACGTGATTTCATTCTGATTCAATCAACTTGCTCTCCCGTCTTGTCTACGATTTGTAATATCTTTCTGACTGAAGATCTTTTTGTTTTTTTCGCAGGCATGCGACTGCCTGGGTATCAGCAAGGAATGCGATTACTTCGGGCTAAAGTATCAGAATGCAAAGGGCGAAGAACTCTGGTTGAATCTAAGAAATCCCATAGAGAGGCAAACGGGTGGCGGTGTGGCGCCGCTAAGATTCGCGTTGAGGGTGAAATTTTGGGTTCCGCCTCACCTGTTGCTGCAAGAAGCTACCAGGTAAGAAGAAGCTCGCTTCTTAAATAACATTGCATTCCACGTTGGAACTCGATAATCGTCTGCCTGTCTCGCGATGTAAAATAAATTTTGACGAACGTGAATTTACAAGAGCTCGAGACAACGTGTATATATTTTAATCATCGTACATCGTGGATCGTTATATAGAAACAGTATGCAACACAGTGTAATTGTACATTTTTACAAAATGTTCCAATGAAAATTAGCATTTGAACTTCTCCGTTAGTTTTGGAGACTTTATTGATAAATAATTGTCCAGTATAAAGGAGTCCGTAGTATTATTAATACAGTAATAATTCTTTTTGTAGATGGAAAATTCTTCAAAGGGACTTCAAAGTTATGTTCTTTGTGTTTTTTAAATGGAACCATATGAGAGGTGTTAGTCTATGTCGAAGAATTATTAATTTAGGAGATATTTTACCTTTAATTAAATATAAAATGTATGTCGAAGATAAGAGACAAGGTATTCTTTTATTCATATTGTCCTTGTCTTTCATCCATTGGGAGATTTTATGAAAATAAATTTGAAATATTTCCCAGACTAATAATTTTTCGACGCAGGTTAACACTTTTAATTAATTAATGTAATTAATTTTTACACGGGTCAATACTTTTTTTTTTTTTTATAGAGAAGTCTACATCGACTAATGCATGGAAAAAAAATTGATAGTGACTCGTGTTATGGGCTCCTCTGTGTTGAATAAAATTTTTTCATATTTCCAAAAATTACACAAGATACTCGATATGGACAAAGTTATTTAAATTATACTAATATAGTTATTTAAATTATACTAATATAGTTAAGTTATTTAAATTATACTAATATAGTTAAGAGCGTCAGAAGACGGTTATTATCTGTAAAAAAGAAGTTTGAATAATATACAATTAAGACACGGCAGATGTTCAAAATCGGAAACACGATTTTCAACTCGTATTCCGAGCGCAAGATTCTAGAAATAAAAATCGTGACTTCGTGTACACGAACGACGCAAGCTTTTGTTCGTACATTGTACGAAAAATCAATCAAGTTTCTAAAACTACGAAAATATCACGAATTTTCGGTCGTTTCGATCAAGTCTGACGTTAATGAAAAACGACCTACTGGATCCTTCATATACTGTAAAAGTAGATTTTCGTTTTCCCGAGAACTGTCGGAACTCGACGCTTTTCCCCCGAGGACTCTTCATTTCTTGCTTTCATCTTTCGTTCTGTCGGGATAGTACGTAACGCGGAATTCGACTGTTTGTACAAACGGATCGGAACGAAGCCAGCGTTTTATCGGACGAAGGTTAACGTGCGACGTCGGTAAGGGGCCGAAGTGAAATCAATGCGCCCTGCAGACGCAAACGGTAACCTAGATTTAACCGGGATGAAAAATCATCATTTTTGTGAAGAGAATTTCCCGCGCGAGCGAAGCGTCGTCCACTGCCAGGAGAGATCGATAGATCGAGGGTTATTGTCCATCAGCGATATAGACGATCGAGCACGTACAAAATTGCATCACGGACTCGATTGGAAGGTACTGATTGCACTGGATAACGCGATCGGTGAATATATATTCCGGTTATGTCGAAAGGCTGTTCGTCCAAAAATAGGGTAAACAGGGTGTAACAGTAAAAACATAACGAGCGGGTTTAGATCGCGATGGTAGCGGAGCGTTCAGTTGTTTGAGAATATAAAACGGAAGTGAAACAAATGCTGAATGTTATACAGGGAGACAGTTGTATTGATTGATCAGCTCGACTAACAGAAATCAGCTTCAAATAATTTTCTTTCGTTACGATGATAGTTACAACGAAGAGCATAATCGAAGGTTTTCGTATAAAGTATAAATCCTTTTCTATTGACTTATTCATATTGAAATATTCAAGGAACATTTCGGATAGTTAAAATCAATCTTTTAATATTAGAACAACTTGGTTTATGTAATATCTGTTGTACATATTTGTTGTCTCTGTTAAAATATTCTACGTATTCATCATTATGATTTAAATGATGATGATTAATACAATTATAATAGATAAAAATATATACAATATATATATATAGTATATTTTATACTAAAATATAGTATATAATATACAATATTATGTACTATATTTTATAATAATTTATTATATTATATACTATAATATATATACATATTATATTATATTATACTATACATATATTATATTATAATAATTTCTATGAATAATATGATTTAAATGATGATGATTAATACAATTATAATATATAAAAATATATACAATATATAATAATATATTATTCTATTATATAATATAATATAATAATAAATTTATTATGCATACTATACATATTATATTATAATAATTTCTATGAATAATATGATTTAAATGATGATGATTAATACAATTATAATATATAAAAATATATACAATATATATATTATATTATATATTATACTAAAATATAGTATATAATATACAATATTATGTATTTTATAATAATATATTATATACTATAATATATATATACATATTATATATATTTACTATAATATAATAATACGTAATAAATTTACTATGCATACTATACACATTATATTATAATAATTCCTATCTAAACAGAAATCAATATTTTTTATTTATTAAAGCTATTTTTTATTAAAACTCGTCAGTTTTCATGAAAAATACTTATAAATATTCACGCTCCTTCTCCGCCATTTTGGATAAATTAAATAGTTCATTGCACCGCGATCTGTACGAACCTATACTCGCTATATATTTTTCCTTTTCTTTCTTCCTTATCAAACATGAACAAAACGCCGGCAATCCGGGTGGCGAAAAGCCCCCGGGGAGACGAACGTCGTAGAAAATCGAGTAAACGCGACGCGAACAAAATTCGCGGTTGGTTCGTGTGTGAATGGATTCGGTGGTGAAACCGTTTCGTGATTAAACGCAGCCGGGCCCAGGGCTTGCATGGTAATTAATAGCGAGCCAGCGGTGGATGGGGAACAGGCGCGGGCGGGGCCGGGTGCAAACTCCGAGCGCCGAAGAGATTTCGACGGATCGAAATGTAATTCCGGATTTAATCGGAACGGCCTTGGGAAGGGCAAACGCGCCAAGAGTAATGCGCCCGACAAGCGAATTAATTCGTCGTTGCATGGACGGCGTTGACGATGGGCTGCTGGGATAATTGCGCCAGCTGACGCGGACGCCTGCACGTTCGTTCGTTCGTTCGTTCGTTTCGTCCGTTTCTATTTGCGTGTGCAGCAACACGTGTTTTTAGATTTAAACCGAGTGATACCGCGATAGTGACACAGTCGCTGGTTTGTCAAAACTATTTTTCCCGTCATCGATTTGTCTGGAACTTATCTGGATGAAAATCTGTTAATTACGGACGAAACCTGCAGCAGCACCGTTTACTCGACCAGCGAAATTTAGAATACAGAAACGGTATGCTGTACGAAAAAAGTCGTGCTATGTAGAAAGACACGTTATGACATTTCTCGAGAATGAAAGTGTGTGATTCGCATGTTCTTCTCTTACGACAGACATATATTTAATGTTTTATGGATGGATTTTCGACGAGAATGACCTGTGCTCGATGTGGCGTAGTTTCGATTAGCCTAAATCGAAAGGAGATTAGCCTAGACCTACTTCTGGTAGCTAAAAGTAGGCCAGTTTTGAAAGTTAAAAAAATGTCCTCGCGTTTCATTATACTTTCTCGTTATTATTTATATATGAGACGACCGGTTTAAGTAGTCTAAACCTATTAAGAATTAAGCTGTAATTTATCACCGAGTGTTTTACTTTCTTTGAATTTCGTCAAATATGACGATTGAAAAAGTATTAATTCTTACAACTTATCGCCAAGATTTCAAGATCACTAACATTTTGTCAACGGCGAACTGTTATGTGGACGTAGCATAAGAGAGGCTCGAAATAATTGAGAGTACTTTGTGGGCCCCAGATGTATTTAAGAATCACTCTATATGTATTTTATTACAAATTAGAGCTAGAGATATATGAAAGCTATTCTCTGACATTTTTTTTTTTTTTTTGCTTCGCCAACAGCAATGTGGCATAAGAAACAAAATGTGAAAAAAAAAAATTGGGAATACTCTGTGGGCCCCAAATGTATTTAGGAATCACCCTATATGTATTTTATTACAAATTAAAGCTCG
>NW_025108818.1:0-1794 GCF_011392965.1 Frieseomelitta varia
AAAATTTTGTTAACTTCATTTAGTCAGATAGATTTTGTTTAAACAATAATTAAACAATTATTGGAGATTATTTTACTCTAATGCAATTCTTTTTTTTAACTTTCTAAAATTAAGTTTTCCTTATGATACCACAATAGTACAAGCACATATGCCATTGTTTTATCTGATTTCTGTTATGAATATTTTATTATACTTCAAAATTGAAGAGTAATACGTAATATGCTGCTATCGCAATTATTATATGTACATTGAATTATCACTCATGTAAACTATGATTTAAAACTACGGTTTTAACGCTGTGCACTTAGCTTTCTAATTATAACATTTAATTTCTCTTTTTTAATAATTTTTTTGCATTTAGAGATACATTCTAATGATCATCTGAAGAGAATATACGAAAATAAAAATTAAGATTGTAGAGATTAGAATATAATTCTTTTAAAAGATTATAAATTTTATGTTTGTTTTTCCTTAAAATATTCATATTTTCAAAGAAACTCTTTTTATAGCTACGTAAATGTAGTAAATTTATATTTGGGGAAAAATAATGGATGTTCTTATTTCTTAAGAAGCACGTATAAAATGACAATTTATAATAGTATACTATTAAAGATACGATATTCGAAGGAAATTAATTTAGAATAATTAATGTAAAATGATTAAATATTACATAAAATATTAAACATTAAATATACATATGAGACCGTTATTTAAAAGAATAAATATGAAATTAAGCATTTAGTAATGAAGTAATGATATACAGAAAATGAAAATTAAAAAAAATGAAAAAAAATTAACGATTAAAAATAGTACTATCATAAGTAATTTCTAAATATTTTAAAGATTATTATAATAAATGTTTCAAAAGTTTAATAATTGAAAATTAATTAAAAAACAGAAAATTAAATAAAATTAGAAAGAAACCACTTTTGAAACCAATTTTTTCAGAATTATTAAATGCAATTATAATTTCTGTAAACTGTACATTATGACTTAATCTGATATATTATCAACATAAATAACTCCAGTTACATTATAATTTGCCATATTTTGTACATTATGTCTCCATATTTTTCAGTTAATTTCAAGTGTTAGATGCAAATGTAACTTTTCGTTAAATATTCTATTTTCTATTAAAAACAAAATTGGAGAGTATAAGAATTTTAAACGAAGTTTTTAAATATTATTCAATTGTTAACTAATCATTAAAATGAAATTTTAAATTATAATTGAAATATGTAAATTGAAGCAAATTAAATCATATATTATTTCTCCTCTTTCTTTGTAATGTATTTATCGATATTGTTCTATTTTATATTCGTTTATGTAAAAAATTTAACGTGCATCTTTCACAAGATGTATAATCTTTTCTTCATATTTATATCAATATTTCATATTTGCATAGTTCAACATTGATTTATATTTTTTGACGGTTTTTATTGTTTATTTTATTCATATTTTATTTTTTATCTTATTCCTATAAGTCTTTATTATTACTTCTATTTATCATTTTTATTATTACTTCTGTAATAGTGATAAACAAAGTAGAAGCGAAAAACATGATAAAATATAATAAAAATGTGGTAAAATATAATAAAGTGAAGTATCAGATGACGAGAAGTTTCATAAAGTTTATTCTAATGTTTAATCAACGAATGCTAACTGAATGTATAAAAACGCAAAAGATCTCACATTTTTATTTGAAGGATCCTTTGTATCAAGCAATTTATTGTTTATGGAGATATCATCTCCTTTCATCTTCCTGTAAATATTATCTTCTTCTACTTTAATTCA
>NW_025108819.1:0-1796 GCF_011392965.1 Frieseomelitta varia
TATATATATATATATATATATATATATATATATATATATATATATATATATATATATATATATATATATATATATATACAGATATGTGTGTATATATATATATATATATATATATATATATATATATACATATATACACACATAGACATATATACATACGCGAGCCAAAAATCTACCTTTTGCGTATGTAGATATGTAGATATATACACTTGTATATGTCCGAAATAGAAATTTTCTCTGTAAAGAGAAAACGTCTAGAGTGAAAAGTAGTTTCGAAAGTGGTACGTAGGTTTTGTTATTTTTTAAACGGTTTGAGAAATCGAGTCAATTGCAATCGGAATAATCATGCGATCATAGGGATATTCTATATACTGAATATACGGTAGACGGATGTTTGAACGCGGTGAGAAAAGTGTCTTAATTGGAAATAACGCGATTTTACCACCCATAAGACACTGTACATTTATCGAGTAATGTAGATAATGGATCGACTATCGAGAGTGCGTGTAGAAGTACTCTAGAGTCGTAGATGCGCAGGTACGGGACTGATGTTGCAAAGGTGGGTGATGGCATGGCACCGGTCATTCTGGTTCCACAACGTACGGTGCGAGACGGGATCCATAGCACTGGCACAGATCAATATTGCCATCTCCGTTATTCCGATTAGCCGATCGCAAGCATCAGCCTTGTCTCACCGAATCGTGGTCCTGTGAAACTAATATATACACACGCAGCACACGCCAAGCAGCCCTCCTCGATAACTGCTCTCGATAACTCTCGAACTCGCTTGACCGAGTAGATATAGGTATATATACGTATGCATAGTTTTATAGCGCGCATCGCATACGATCAAACTTGGTCTTGCGCTTTTTAATTTTTCAACCTTACAGACAATGAAGAAGAAATGGAAAAGAGAGAAAAAAAGAACAAATGAATGGGCGGATTGGATGGAGCAGATGACGATGACGATGACGATGACGATGACGATGACGATGACGATGACGATGACGATGACGATGACGATGACGATGGTGGAGAGGGTAACGGGAACGGTGACAATGGTAATGCTGACGATGACGATGACAGTGGCAGTAACAGTGGCAGTGGCAGTGGCAGTGGCAGTGGCAGTGGCAGTGGCAGTGGCAGTGGCAGTGGCAGTGGCAGTGGCGGTGACGGTGTCAATGACGGTGATAGCGACAGCGATGTTGGTAATCGATGATGACGACGACGATAAATGGGACAAAGGGAATTTCTGGTTGACACAACGCGCTTTATTTCCATCCAAGATATTTTTCAGCGAAAGCGTAATCTTTGTGGTCGTTACGATCACGTCCTCGATCAAAAGAAAGGAAATTATAAATGGAACCGATTCATCATTTGCAATCCGACAAATATTTCACGATCTGATTCGCGAAATATATATATATATAATTTCCAATGAAAACATTTTCGCGACAATGAAGCAAGCATTTTCTTTCTTTCTTTCTTTTCTTTTTTGTTTCCTTTTGTTTTTCCAAATGCCTTGAACATCACCGTTTAAAATAGACGCAATTCAATGTGTTGATATAATTGATTGAAAGGATATCGATCGAGCGATCGAATAAAAATGTGACTGTACAACAAATGCAGAGTAAGTAATGAGGAATCCCGGGGGGAATCTGATGTGTATGTAATTCGTTTGTTTGTTTCGACGAGGGCGCAAGACAAGTTGGACAAATAGAAGAATACGGAGGATAAGAAAACGCGACGATCTTACCATGATCTTTTTTCTTTTCTTTTTTTTTTTTTTTTTTTTT
>NW_025108820.1:0-1796 GCF_011392965.1 Frieseomelitta varia
TTATTAACTTATAATATAATTTAATCATTATTGCTGATATTTTTATGTATTATAATTAATTTTAATTCCCTATTTAATTTTCATTAAATTATGGCAGTGTAATTCTTTCTTTTCTGGTTAATCCGTTTAAAGAAATTTCTTGAAATTTTCATTAATTATTTCTTGGAATTTTTTATTAATTATTTCTTAGAGTTCTTATTAATCATTTCCACGAGCTTCCTGTAGACGTGTGAAGTATCCGGTGAAACTCAAGTCCGAGCAAATGTTCTCTTTAACTCCTTGCGCTGGCAACTGGTTCGCGGACCATAACGAGAGACCGAACCGTATACAATAATTTGTCAATTTCTTTTTGAACTCGTCGGTACGATATCGCCGGACAGAAATTATTAAGAAGTAATAAACTTATCATTTGTTTTTTACCCGGGTTACACTTAAACATACTTAAAACTGAGAAAATGTTGCAATTTGGGAGAAAGAATTGCACGTCATTCTATGGCAAAATGTTAAGTAATCTGATCGATTCCTTTTCAGAAATAACAACGTTATGTTTGTTACGTTGCGAGTAACAATGACATTCGTTCGCACAGTCATCCGAAATGAATAATACCTTCGAATCCACGAATTTTTCAGAATCCCTATTTCACAGATGGTTTCATCAAAATAAGAAAGCTTTTGGCCGCGAATGAACGCAGTTTTGAGATTACTCAAAACTGCGCGAGCAAGCAAGACCTAGTATACAGCAACTCTAAGCAGTTCTAATCGACGAGAATCTCCAATCTCGAGAATATTTCGAAACGCGTCGGTCGCTGAATTAGAGAGGAGAGAGGCACAAGCCTCTCTCGTTGTAATCGGCGAAAGGGCAAATGGTGGATGCAAGCGGTTCGTCGCATCGGAGACGCGAATCTGCATGGACGTCTTCTTCCTCTCGCGTCTTCCAGCTGGCCTGGCAACGCGGAACGATAAGAGCGTTAACGCGTCACGGCGTCCCTTCTCGTTGCCGGAGGGAAATCCGGCTAATCCGAACGTTTCCCGTGGAAACGTCGCTTTCATTAGCCAAGGACGAGGGGGTTACGCGACCGACGCCTTCGCCATCGGCCGCCTCGTCGCGCAATACCAGAACAAAGCCGGCTCCCAAGCAGTTGGAAAGTGCCCGCGAGACTTTCTTTTGTTTGTCGATCTCGCGCTTTTAGAGCCGCGCGTCAAATATTCCTCCCGCGCGTTCTCGCGCCGTTTGCTCTCCCCCCGCCCCGTCAAACTAGCCACTCAAACTTTCGCTCTTAACCTTCTTGCGCTGGAAAGAATACTTTACATGCACGTCGGACGACACCAAGAGATAATAAATGAATCTGCAATTTAAAAATGCTCTTTGCCAAATTTTTTCGGAGTTTCCGAACGATATTTTATTTTTCATATTTTCTTTCTTTCTTTTTCTTCCTCCTGCGTATTAAAATGCATTCGAGGATGTATCCACTGCACGACGAAAGCCACGACTTCGAAGTGACCTTTAACCACTTGAAGGCGCTGAAAGGAGGCACTGAAAGGAGCAGTCGAGAATCTTTCGTCCGAAAATTGTGATATTCTCTCAGTTTTAAGTATATTCAAGTAAAACAATACTTAAGTTTTAAGTATATTTAAGTAAAACAATTTATTACTTTTCAGTAATTTCTATTTAACGATAACATACCGACGAGTTCAAAAGCAAAGCGACGAATTACTGTACGGTTTGGTCACTCGTTATGGTCCGCAATCAGTTGCCAGGTTAAGGATACCTATAAGTAACGCCGTTTTCTGACACT
>NW_025108821.1:0-1799 GCF_011392965.1 Frieseomelitta varia
TTTCTTTTTTTTTTTTTCTTCTTTTTTTCTTTTTTCTTTTTTTTTTTTTTTTTTTTTTTTTTTCGTTCATTGTGCCATTTTCTTCCCCTCTTCCCGCGTTTTCGATCTCGTTCCTCGTCGCCGGTAAACACACGATCCCGAAATTATCTCGACATACAACACGGAGAGCGGTTTAACGAAGTATTAACGAAAACTTTCGACTACCAGCTCTCCGCCATTGTTCATCGGTGTCTGTTATTAAAATGGTACCTGCTCTAACGAAACGCGGAGAGAAGGATGGTTGTTGCAAACGTAGCACTATTAAAAAGTTCCCTGCATTATGGAACGAGTCCATGGTCTCGCAACGATTACCTCCCCCCCTCGCCCCTCGCCCCTCCCCCTCCCGAGTAATTCAGAATTATCATAATTCTCGTCGAAAAACTTTGACTTCGTCGATGTACGAATATGTATATATATATATATATATGGTAGTCAATGAAAGACAAAAAAGTATAAAACAAAAAATAACTTTCACAAACACGTTTTTTTTAAATTTTTTATTATTTTATTTGGAAATATAATTAATGGATTCTTTTCTATAATCTACAGAAAAAAGAAAATAAAAAAGATTGAAAATGAACAAGTTATGACTTTTTTAAACCCTACAGTTTTTCAGTGGCCACCCTATATATATATATATATATATATATATATATATAAGGAAAGACAGAAAGATATAAAACAAAAAATAACTTTCACAAACACGTGTTCTTTTTTTAATTTTTTATTATTTTATTTGTAAATATAATTAATGGATTCTTTTTTCTATAACCTACAAAAAAAGAAAATAAAAAAGATTGAAAATGAACAAGTTATGACTTTTTTGAACCCTTCAGTTTTTCAGTGGCCACTCTATATATATATATATACACATAAGGTGGTCACTGAAAGACAGAAAGATATAAAACAGAAAATAACTTTCACAAACACATGTTTCTTTTTTAATTATTTTATTTGGAAATATAATTAATGGACTCTTTTTTCTATACCCTACAAAAAAAGAAAATAAAAAAGATTGAAAATGAACAAGTTATGACTTTTTTGAACCCTTCAGTTTTTCAGTGGCCACTCTATATATATATATATATATACATATAAGGTGGTCACTGAAAGACAGAAAGATATAAAACAAAAAATAACTTTCACAAACACATATTTCTTTTTTAATTTTTTATTATTTTATTTAGAAATATAATTAATGGATTCTTTTTTCTATAACTTACAAAAAAAGAAAATAAAAAAGATTGAAAATGAATAAGTTATGACTTTTTTGAACCCTTCAGTTTTTCAGTGGCCACCCTATATATATATATATATATATATATATATATATATATACACACACACATACCCCTTAGAAATAGAATATATAGAAATATACCCCTTTATTATATATATATATATATATATTCGAAATATACTCCTTTATTATTTTATATATATATATATATATATATATCATTAATAGTCGTGTAAAGGGGTATATTTCGAATTTTCCATGGCGATCGGTCCCTATGGCATCGCCGTAGGAGAAGGGAAGCTCACAGCCACCAGGGGCCCCCGGGCGGATAGCGATGTTGAAACAATAGCCGGCAGATAGCGAAATAAAACTTGGCGTCTTAACAAGCGCGTACTCGCATACGTACCGCCTTCCTCTTTTGTAATGCTAATTCAAAGGAGGCAATTATTTCAGGAGTAACCGGTAACCTTCTAGTTTCTCGAACGACACTGGGATATCGTCCTTAGTAACCGAAGAAAAA
>NW_025108822.1:0-1801 GCF_011392965.1 Frieseomelitta varia
ATACAAAATAAATCCGTATCATCTTGAAGATAAAATACGACACACCACGCAATAGTTAACATAACAAACAATCCAAGACTACATCAAAAACTCATTTGAAATCGCTTATCTGCTTCAGCATCAAAATCCATTGACGAGTCAAACAAAATTACAAAAACATCCTACTGAAAATCAAGAAAAAACTACCAAAACATACAATTAGGATAACATAAACCCGAACAGGGTCACATCTTACAAAGAAATTAACAGAGACATACAGATTTTTTGAAACTACAAGTAACCGCACAAACTCATTCTCATTCCAAAATATCGGCACAACTTATCCTCACATTTTTTATGCAGGTTGAAAGATCACATAACCTCAGGTATTGCAAGAAAATCACTCATAAGTAAAAGAAAAAATCTTTTTTAATTCATTGAGTTCCGCTAGTTTACTAAATTCCGGACTTCCGAGCGATGATCCAATGTCGATCTGATCCTAGAGTTCCTACCAAGTTAGTGTTCCTACCATTTTCACTCCGATATTCCTGCCCCGGAGGCCGATTCAGGTCACCTTCATTGGGTTATCTTCTCTCGAACTGTGTGCGCCTCAGATGTCAAATGACTACACTGCTGATCCCGACCAGAATCGATTGTACGAATCTTGACTAAATAGTAGCGACTGCTATTACTTTATCGTCATCCGACAAGCCGGGAGAATAATTAAGATATATTTATATTGAATACAGCTTGAGCTCTGCGTGAAAAAATACTAGGATATGGAAATAATTGTAACTAAATTATATACTTACAAAGTGTAAATGAATTTTTGATTTTTGTCGAATATACATTGTATTAGATAGTATGCTCTAGTAATGATCATTGTGCAGCTTGTAATGTTGACAAAATTGATAATCGTGATATAACTGTTTATATGAGATATTCTGAAAATCTAAGAAGAATATATTGTAAATATAACAAAATACATAGTTGGGATGGAAATCTGACGATTTCTAAACTGAAATAAGATTGGGTGTTCAATCTTTTAATAAGTTCTTTATATTGTCATAGGCGCAAGAGACATCGCAAATAAAATCGATATCACAAGAGTAATTAAGAAAGTCGGTGAAAGTTGTACCTGAACGTGACCAAAAACAATTCATGTTTAAAATTTCGGAACAGTTGATTATCAGATGTACACTTCCTAGAAATGATTTATAACAAAAAATTGAAAATTCCACCGTCTCCAGTACTCGATGAATCTCACTCCTACAACTTGTTCTTTGTTCTCCTTTTCTATACATCTCGTTATTCTCTAACCTTTGAAAATAAAAGCCTTCTCTGCAAGAAATGTCTCGTTATTTATTTTCTATCCCTGGATAAGTTGTTTAATTAGATTAACCCAAAAACTAGGGTAGTCATTACGTTTGCGATGCAATTAATCCCAAATGTCTATGAAGAATCGTCTGACAATCGTAGCAATAACGATACAAATTTATCACAATACTATTGAATTTTCATTAAAATGGTTTCTGTGAGACATTATTCGTTGGAGATAGTTTTAATCTAAACTCAAAAATTTTTCACTATTTTTTGCAATCATTTCAAGAATCGCTGTAATTTTATTCCTTAATTATTATTCTAAATCTTAAATTAATTGTTATTTTATATCTTATATCCTACATTTTGTCCAGATACAACTACATAACCAGTAATCACAGTAAGTTATTGTGTGCCTTAAACTTTGTAGTATTAAGTTGAAACAGCTGGAAATATTAAAAATCGTCATATTTGTACTTCCCACTTTGAATGCAATATTATT
>NW_025108823.1:0-1805 GCF_011392965.1 Frieseomelitta varia
TTTTTTTTTTTAGTCCCCCCCCCCCCCCAAAAAAACCTCACTCTTATTTGTTGGAACTACTGACGTATTTTATAGACTTGAGGAGAATGGGATTATCTAGCACTGGCACTTGGAACGCGCGCGTGCTCGGCTGCACTGTCTTGTGCAGGCATCGAAGTCTCCGCGGCTGACCTGTCGCGCAGTAGAATAAACGACGTGCATAACGTACGCCGGCGTATGATCACGTATAAAATCCCATAACTTTGTTTCTACCTTGAATATTTGGATGAAATTTTGGGGAATTGTTCTGCGTACTTTGGCTTTTAAATCGTGACGTTTCGATCGAGGATATTTATCTGAAATTCACTAACAAACAGAATTCAACTCGACTGAAAGCAAGAAACTACTTATCACGTTATACGAATTTCCTGCAATTTTGCATCTTCATATTTATAAATCACAACGTGTCATATAAAATTCATGTTATATAAAATTTTACATTAAATTTATATTATATTATATTATATTAATTAAATTTATATCATGTTAAATAACAACTTGTACAGTAGATAAGAACGGTTTTAATCGTGCTCATCTCGTTCAATATCCCCGACCTGTTTCGATTTTTCATAACTTCCACGATCGTGCAATATTTCACGAATCTTTACAGCACGAAGTCACCTTCGATACAACGCTGTCACATTAATTACAACGCGAGACACCCGTAGTAAAGAAATATACGCAGCTATCAATTTCTCAATCAGCGGCTCCTCCTACGTGCTATTAAAACTTCGGCAAGGAAAAGAGAGAAAGGGAACAGGACGGTAACGGATAGGACGCGCGAGATACCAAATTAAAGGAATCCCGCGTACGAAGATAAGGGGGGCCCCGGGACGATTGCAAATTTCGCGCCGGGCACGGAAGATTCGATCGCGGGGCCATAAATAATCGCGTGCACGTATGTACGCGCGTACGCATGTTGGCTTTCGACTCTCGTCTCTCGATCTCGCAGTGGCGAGAGAGTTAGGCGACGCGTAGAATTAATCGAGAACACGGTTGGCCCGCTGCGAGCCGATCCGCGGCCGAATATATTTTCATAAATTAGGAACTGTTCACGCGAGCGAGTCGAATTCGGCCACTCCACGAAGTGGAGCGTGGGCGAAACCCCCTAATCGCCGTCGTGCAAAACGACATAATTAAGAGATCCATTACGCGGGCCGCTCGCGGTATTATCTATTATTCATTCGATCAGGACCGATTCAGGGACCGATACTCTCTCTTAATTACGTGTCCGGAGGCACGGCGCTCTTTCGAAACTCCGCGCTGGCGAGGGGATCGACGAGTTCCAGGAATATGTCGTCCGAATGGGAGGACTCAAGCGCAAAAAGCGCCTCCGCCTCGTGACAACTCCCTGTCTGTTGAGCCAACCTGCTCCAAACGACGCGTCCTTATTTTTGTATTCTCCGCGGCTCGTTTTCTCTCTCTCTCTCTTGTGCCTCGTCTTGACTACCTACTTAGGCTGGTGGGTCGTGGTTTGGAATTTAGGCATTTGGAAGTCAATTCCCTTTGCGATTTATCGATACGAGTCGGCCGATGCTTGTAATGGAATTTTATTTAGGATAACACACACGGGCGCGCTGTTTGATCAGGATTCTTTTGAAATTTGTTATTCGATGGAGTTGGAGTTTGAGGATTGAATCCTTTTCAGTTCAGCGAATGTTTTATTTTTCTAATACACAACATGGTCTTAGGTTTCAGTGAATTTTCATTTCATTTGCTTGACACGTTGATCGAGCAATGATTCTCTTTTTTTTTTTTTTTTTTTT
>NW_025108824.1:0-1808 GCF_011392965.1 Frieseomelitta varia
TGTTACTTCTCGAAATAAATTATTTAATATTTGTCTCAGGATCTTTATTCGTTGTTTGACTTTGATAGAAATAACTGATTTGTTTGATGACGATAGATGAAATTTAGGTGTGCTGCATGGCCGTACATTAATAAAACATGTATTTGTAAAATATATCACTTTCCTCCTGATCTTTGTCGTCAGTCGAGACACTGTTCTCATTTGCAACTTTCATACAGATTCCGAAATTTTGTTCGTTAACAGATCAAATGTTTGAGGATCGAGTACTGTTAAAAGCCGCGACAAAATTCCTGCCGTGACAACACTAAAATAAATTATTTCGATTTTCATTGATTGTTTGTTTTCTTTTTATTTTTCATTTGAGCACTTTGATGTTTCATTGGTACTTATTGAATGTTATTTCCAATTCTCAAACAAAAATATTTTAATTTTCTCAAACAATCAGTTCTTTAACTTATTACTTTCCCAATTATTATTTGCCTGGCTTCAAATCCTTTTAATCGACCAAATGATCTATTAACCTCTTACGCTGTAATGACGTGCCACGTACGTCGAGAATTTTTTCTCCCAAAATTGCAACATTTCCTCAGTTTTAAGTACATCTAAGTAAAACGAAATCGGCAGAACACGCGACAAATTTATTTGCAGACCGAAAATACTGCGTCCACTGGGACACAAGGGATAAATGAGAATGATCTCGCGTGAATCGTGCGAGAGAGATGGCAAGGAAGAGGGATCGTTCCTGAAACGTTACATCCGTCGTTTCGTTTGGCGAAAATTCCAGCCAGATTCTCGGTAATATCCGCCGTGAAAACACTGGTATCGCGTTCACTGGCCGCCGCTCGATACGAAAAGTATATAAAAATCCGCTTTTAAGATAGCGGCAGCGACAGGTTTTTCTCGAGATACATACATATATATATATATATATACACACGCATATACATAAGCGCGGTGGCGCGCGCGCCCGTAACGGGTAACCCGATAATTTATAGCGGCGCATGGAGGGCACCTGGTATAAAGTTGCTCCTCTGTGCCATCGGCACGCACATATCGGCGCGTATACGCGCGCACGCACGCACGTGCACACGGACGAGCGTGCAGAGGACGCACATGCGTGCACCCGAGCCGCTTGTGCTCCCCATATGCCTCCAGTAATGACGAACGCGCGTCCAGACGGAAGACCGCTCAAATTTCCCGCGTGAACGACGCGCGTCCAGAGATCCCTCCAGTTCTCCACCGTGAGACTCGCCTCTCCTCTCTCTCTCTCTCTCTCTCTCCCTTTACTTCTTCTTCTTCTTCTTCTTCTTCTTCTTGTTCCTTCACGCTCGAAGTATATTTGCATTTTGCGCCAATTCCGTTTCATTTGGTAAATTTCGTCGTCGAGCGAGATAATAATCACGATGAATGACACGAAAAATGGTGAATCGAGGTGAAGTATTATAGAATGTTGCAGCTGGACCACTTTGGAAATCCTTCCGGATGAGGACCTGCCCATCTCGAGCTGTTGCGCGATTTCCAGGGGCGAACGTTTAACCCGTTGACACACAGAATGACGTCATACGTCCCCTAAGCTGAAGTCGGCGATGACGTATCTGAGACGCATAGTATTTATAGTGTAATAATTTTGTAGTACATGCATACGGTGGTATACTAGGGTGGTCTGACTGAGACGTAATCTAAATATCTGTTTGACGATGCAAAAAGATATTTTTTCGCCTACCACGAAATTTAATTTATATATATATATAGTATAAATTTTATATTACATTTAATTTCCAATTAAAAAATTTATTTAATTATAATAT
>NW_025108825.1:0-1809 GCF_011392965.1 Frieseomelitta varia
TCATATCTAATGGCACCGTCGTCGCTAATGACCTCGCTGTCGATGCGACATTAAAGAAAAAATAGAAGAAGAAGAAGAAGACATAAAGTTTAGCAACGATTCAAATGTTTGACAAAATAATAACAAATCTTTGAGCCTAGATTGGAGCAGAATAGTGGAACACATTGACCATTTTCAAAAAAATTTAATGACATTGTAACATATTTGAATTGATATGAAGAATTGTAACATTGAAAATTTAAAATGTTTTTCTATTCTAAGAATCGACAGGTTTCCTAATTCTGTATTTGGTTACTGTTTACAGAATATTCTGTATTTGGTTACTGTTTACAGAATATTCTGTATTTGGTTACTGTTTACAGAATATTCTTTCTAGATCTCCAGGAAAATATACAATGGATTTAATTATGTCATCATTAAGGATTTTTTTCTCTTTGTAAGCAGTATAGTGTAGTTAGTATACATTATTTGTATATATTACCTAATACCACATATATTCAACGAAGTCAGAAATTTTTTTATACTCCGTAAGCACGCAAAATAATTTTTAATTGTTTGTATTTAATGTTACGGAGTTTTTTTTTTTAATTTGAGCCATGTTCATTATGAAACTATTCCAATGTATATAGCAATTCTATAATAATATTTATCCGAGATATTAAAGCAAGAATAGTTTCAAAATAAAACTATTTTGATTTCTTTCTATTACAATGGATCCATAAAGAATTTATATAACTTTAATCTACTTTCATTAAATATCTTTTCATATTAAGATAATTTCTTAATACTCGACGACTTTAGAGACGACTTAACTCTTATATCCCATGCATATTTAATAATGTAGCATAAAAAAATTATAAAATAAAACAAAAATTATAATCAAAAAAACATTTATAGAAATTATTGCTTTTAATTTAATTAAAGAACTTTACCTTATATATCCGTTATTGTTTGTTGTTGTTACACATCTATAGTTTGACAGTTTTTGCAACATCCTGAGAAATTGTTCTAATTACTGTATGATTCATCATTTGTTGAATCAATTTATTTCAACAAGTATTCGTTTCATCACAAGTATTCGACTCATACACAATTTCGCTGCACCATGTATGTCCTGTAACATGTCCATCATTTTAATTTCCGTTGACGGAACAATTTCAGAATCCAATTCAGTATTAGTCCTCAATAAAAGTGCTTTCCCGTCGAAACGAAATGTATCAGATTTAAACACAGAGAATATCATTGTTTCTAATCAATAGATTGCGATTGCAGATTCATACTTTAGAGAATGTAATTAATTAATAAATGTGGCAGAAAGCTGTTTTATACGGAGACTATAAAAAACATTGTACTTTGACAATTTTATATATATTTTTTATATATTATGTGCATCCTGTGTAATTTTGCATTATAGTCTGTCATATAAATGCTTCAGTATCCGCAGCCTATTAATGAAAATATAAATAAACTTACTAATACATTTTTGACAATTTAACTTTCCGAAACGTCAAGTTTTCTAGATCATTAGATCTTGAGATCTCTCTTTACAGGTTTTCTTACAATACGTAATTCTGTATACATATACCTGTTCGTATATACGTATATTTTTTGTGTTTCCTAATCGTTAAAATATCAGTTATATACATGATATTTCAGAATTATGCTTACTTGCATGATGAAGACTCTTTAATAACTTATGAATAACTTTATCCATAGATTGATCGACAACAGCGTGTGTCTATTTGGATAAAACTCGCGAAAAATTAATTGCTTATATTTATTCATATTTATTAATGTAATTATAAGTAT
>NW_025108826.1:0-1809 GCF_011392965.1 Frieseomelitta varia
AAATTGTAGATGTATAGCAAAAGAAATAATGGTACTTAAGGTAAGGTTCTTTAATTAAATTACATGCAATAATTTCTGTCAGTATTTTCTTGATTATAGTTATTGTTTCTTTTGCCATAATTTTTTATACTACATTATTAAATATATACAGGGTCATTAACGTCGTCAAGTATTAAGAAATTATCTTAGTACGAAAAGATATTTAAAAAATGCAGGTTAAAGATATATGAATACTTTTTTCATCCTTTGTGTGTGTGTGTAAAAGAATGAAATTAGTTTTATTTTGAAACTGTTTTAATATTTCAGATAAAAATTATTATACAATTGCTATATATATTGGAATAGTTTCATGAATGAATACGGGACAAATTTCAAAAAAATACCGTAATATCAAATATTAATAATTAAAAATTATTTTGCGTGCTTACGGAATAAACTCAATAATATAAATAATAAACTCAATAAAATTCTGTTACTCTAAAACTATCATTTATAACATATAATATGTATTATTAAAGTGATAATTATATCAGAAATGATAAGTATATGATAATTATATAATAAATATAGCATGTTTTCTCGGATGTATACATGAATACAGTGTGGTCACTGAAAGATTGAAAAAAAAAAACAAATTCAGCATTTATTGAAATTATCGTTCACCGAAAATTTTTCGCAGAAGGTCCATCGTTGCCCTAGCAGTGTGCGCAGTAGCTCCATCCTATTGGAACCATATCTCCTGATTATCTTCGACCTATAATTTATAATTATAAATATAATAATAAACAATTAATTTTATACTTATAATTACAGTAATAAATATGAATAAACCTAAGCAATTAATTTTTTGCGATTTTTATGCAAATAGACACACGCTGTCTAACTGTTGTCGATCAATCAATGGATAAAGTTATTCATAAGTTATTAAAGAGTTTCCATCATGCAAGTAAGCATAATTCTGAAATATCATGTATATAATTGTGATTTTAACGATTAGGAAACACAAAAAATATATGTATATATGAATACGTATATGTATACAGAATTACGTATTGTAAGAAAACTTGTAAAGAGATATCTCAAGTTAGTTATTTAGTGATCTAGAAAACTTGACGCTTCGGAAAGTTACATTGTCAAAAATGTATTAGGAAGTTTATTTATATTTTCATTAATAGGCTGCGGATACTAAAGCATTTATATGACATACTATAATGCAAAATTACACAGAATGCACTTAATACAAAAAAATATATATAAAATTGTCAAAGTATAATGTTTTTTATAGTCTCCGTATAAAACAGCTTTCTGCCACATTTATTAATTAATCACATTCTGTAAAGTATGAATCTGCAACCGCAATCTATTTACTAGAAGCAATGATATTCTCTGCGTTTAAATCCGATACATTTCGTTCCAACGGGAAAGAACTTTTATTGAGAAGGACTAATACTGAATTGGATTCTGAAATTAAAATGATGGACATGTTACAGGAGATACATGGTGCAGCGAAATTGTGTATGAGTCGATGAAACGAATACTTGTTCAAACAAATTGGTTCAACAAATGATGAATCATACAGTAATCAGAACAATTTTTCAGGATGATTTGCAAAAAATGTCAAACTATAGATGTGTAACAAATAATAACGGATATATAAGGTAAGGATTTTAATTAAATTAAAAGCATTAATTTCTATAAATATTTTTTTGGTTATAATTTCTGTTTTGTTTCATAATTTTTTTATGCTACATCATTAAATATATATGTGGTAAGAGTCTAGTCACCTCTAAAGTCGTCAAGTATTAAGAA
>NW_025108827.1:0-1813 GCF_011392965.1 Frieseomelitta varia
AAGAAAAAAGTTTGTCGAGAGCAAAGAGCATTAATATTCAAATTATTGGAAAATGGTCCTCATTGCAGCAAATCTTTCGACCTTAGTCTTACCGGTAGTCTTACCGTGCAGTAATAGTGCAGAGAGAGTTCGCTTATTATACATTTGATAGAAAGAGTCACTGGTTTCTGATACATCATCACGTACAGTAGGTTCTTCTTCATTCCCAGCGTTTGTTCGTACCACTTTAAATCGTACGCGCTTCTCGAGAGGCTCAAACTCTGCGAATTATAGAACGTTATAATTAGTCTTACGGAGATGTCATTTCATTTCTTACATACGTGTTCTACCATGTCTTTCATGTTATCAGCCGGCCATGTATACATATAGAGATACATGAGGAAACACACGTTGAGTAGCACGAACATCATTTTCACGATTACCGGTGTATTCTGTTTATAAAATTATTGCACACGATCAGTTCGTTGAACGTGTTATCGGTCTTCTCTTAAATGTTTTACTTACCATGACCATTGTGACGGCGCACAGTGTCATGAGGAATGAGCATACCGCTACAACAAAAAGTACCGTGAAACGAAAACAAGTAATCACATCTTCCGCGTATCTGGAGGAAAATACAAGTTGCAAGTGCAGTGAATGTAAACGTATCGTTAGGTCCACTGTTTTGCGAATTTTTGCCAATATGTCGGAAATTGGGAGCAACGTATTGAACAAGCAGCTCGAGAACATATTTCAGGATTATAAAATTTGTATCAATTCTTGAACTCTACGAAACGAGTTACATCATTTAATAAAGTAGAAAGTGTTTTAAACTTTTTGCTGATTTTAAATTTCATAAAGTAAAACCGAATCTGTATATGTATATATAGATGTTGTTTGAAATATTAGAAACGGACAACATATTTCATAATTTCTAACTTATTCTATGTTGCTGTACGATGTTGCGTTTCGCGAACAGCGGACCTTGATCTACGCAGAAAAGTACAAAAAAACCTATGTCTTTACCTCTTTAACCGTAATTGCTTCTGAACGCATGCCTTCAATGTACGAATATTCGTATTGTTCTGCAGCTCCACGGCCAGACACTCGAACCTCGCTGTGGTGAACCAAATTAAAAGCCCCCCGAACACGCACAGACACACGTGCGAGGAGCATTGGTAGCACGCGACCATTTGGTGCGCGTGTATTATAACACTTATTGACGTGCGATTAGTGTCGAACGGGTATTCCGCGTGTATTATGTTGACCATTGGAAACATTTTAGGCCCCATCAAGTAAATGGACGCCGCCACGTATGCGCCGATTATGTAACTGGCGTAAATGACATTGCATCTCGCTAGGTACGTGTTGAATATCTGCCTTTCGTGTTGCTGCATCTCTTTCACGCAAGTGTACATTTCCTCGACTATACGCTGCAATTCGTTGTTAAGGTCATTTTTTAACCAAAAAAACTTCTTTTAGACCGGATGTGGTTTATTGGCGGCCCACGAGTCCTTGCCCCTACTCTCCTGATCTCCCCACCACATTCAAATCGTTGCGATGGAAGGGGTAGCGCTAGCGATCAGGAAAGTAGGGGTAAGACTTCGAGTACCGCCAGTTACCGGGCTCTGATTTTAGACAATTCCTGGCCACTGAATTTGGAATCGTTCATATGTCATTATATGTATAAATTAATTAGCGATTAATTTCTACGGAAAATGTTGCACTAGGAGATACATCGACCGTGGCTCTAAAGCGATTGAAATCTATATACAGTTTTACTAAAACTGTTAAAAATTCCGAGTGGTCCTTATTTAATGGCCAGCAATTTAGT
>NW_025108828.1:0-18264 GCF_011392965.1 Frieseomelitta varia
GCAGAAGAAATTGAACTGTGTATTTACATATTTCGTAGGCTGTTATACAGCACTGCAGAGTAGTTCGAGAAACGATGGCCGAGTTTTCGAAATTTTCGGGAATCTCGACTTTTTCGGGAAACCCGATTCCTTCGGGAATCTCGAAATTTTCGGGAACCCGACCCGACCCGACTCGACTCGTCCCGACCATCGGGTTCTCACACACCCCTACTATTTATAACATGTCGAACAAGCTGATTGAATAAAAGCCAGCATCCTGGGATCCTGATGCCTTTTACTATCATTTATTTCTCCCATTACTTTATTGCTTGCTCAATTTGCCCGCATGTTTCGCCATCGAACTGGTTTACAACGAGTTCACCTTCCAAACTATATCTTTTTCCTTTCCTCCGTATTTTCCTCCTTCTTCCTCTTTCTTCTTATTTTGGACACACATACACGTATCTCTTCCTAAGTGTATGGACTACTTTTCCATTTGCATTGGCTCCCCTTCGTGCTTTCGTTCTTATTCCAAGAATAAGTATGTTGTATTTTATATTTTTTTTCTAACGTTAAACGATATCTTATCTTTCAGATATAAATATAAAATTATACATTTCTAACGATATTTCTTAAATACGAAAAGATCGTTCTAATTTTACAGTGAGAGTAGATCTTCGTTTCGAGTAGAAAAGATTCCTCATGTTTTTATGTCAGAATCTTATTATATTCGGAAATTTCGAGAAAAAGATTTCGATACAGTGTTTCTTCGTTTCTAAGAAAATTCTTAGCGTGCAATTGAAACGAGATCTATCTATTAACAACGGTTCTTTCATATTTTCTACGAAGAAATTTTCCCAATGATAAGGAAATATGATTCATAGAACACAGCAGACTTAACAATTGCGACATAGTGCTGTGCATTGCTAGCAAGAGACTTTCAATAAATAATTCAAACGCGTGTTTTATCGATTCCATAAAAGTATGACGAGTAATGCCTGTAATTATTGAAATCCCATTAATTTTTCAGCGCCGTCACGTGAATTTTATTGCCGATAAAAATCGACTGAATGTTATCCCTGTATTTACATGCAATAGTCCAGAGGCTCTTCATCCTCATCTTCTCCTTTAGTCGTACGCAGAGCCAATCGTATATTATACAACTTATAATTTAAAGTCATTCAGCGCTTTAAAAGCCAAAGGATGCGTGCCTCAGCCGATATTTCAGCATATCTGTGATCAGTAGCATGTATTTCCGGAGAACAATTGTACGACCTCGCATGGCCGTTACGCATCACGAACCTGCCGTTCTGTATCCGGTTTGTATCCGGGTGATCCTAGCCAGCTTTTTGTGTTGCATCTGATGAGGATAATCATTAACGATTTTAGTTTGCTGCTCACTTTTGTTACTGCGTTTCTTTTTTTTCTTTTTTCATCGTTTTTTCCTCCGTCCGTCGCGCGGAATTTTCATCGTCCAACGCGATACTACCATTTATTCAACATTGATCCCTCGTTTGATATTTTTGTAGAAAGATATGTTTATGTTCATGTATCACGTGCCTTTGTATCTTTCGTATCTAACTGTCATGGACAAAGAAAATAGTAAAAAAATAGTAAAACTACCGGCGACTGAACTATAGAAATTGGAATAATAAAGTCGAAAAAGTATGATTCAAAGGGAAGAGTGGACATTTACAATTTAATCCATTAAAGAGACATTGTCTTAGAGCAACAATTCTTCTTTCCAATTTTTGTCCAATTAATTTCTACTGTCGAATTTTATCTCTTCAACATCACTTTCATATTTTTATCATTCATATTCTCTTCGATATCTTGATATTTTCCATCGTCTTCCGTTCAGAGTCTATGATTTTCTGAAATCTCATGAAACTGAAGTGTTTATCATATTATTGCTTGGTTCTTAACGAGCCAATAGAATTTGACATTTGAATTTCATATGAATTTACTACAAAAGAAATTGCTATGAAAGAATCCGCCACTTCGGCAGCAGAGTGTAATTCAAAACATTGGATTTATAAAAATTTCTGAAACGAGCAACGAAGAATTCTTGGATAATCGGCACCGGATAATTCTGCATTACGCCATTATTCTAACCAATATTATTATACTTTTAAATGGTCGGTCACGTTTCACGAGATCGTCTCTTCCTTCGCCACCAAGAGATTCATTCTCGAATGCATAATAGTTGGTTCGTAATCGATGTCTTATCGAACCAAGTTTTCTACTGACAACAGGCTCGTTCGTTTTGTGCCGAGCAGCATGGACGAAGTTATTCGAATCTCATTGTTGCTCGATTGTTCTGCCTCGTGAGTCGTAAATAATTGCCTCGAGTCGTTAAGCAACCGAGTCGGACAATATATTGTCAAACTCTTGGAAACTCGTTAATTAACCCTTAACGTCCGGTTTTTTTTCCCCAAATATAACGTTTCGTAATTTTGATTTATGTTGTCACAAAGGAAATAGAAAAAGTTTACATTGGAATCTGATGCCAAATGGCTGTATATTGAACATTATAAAAATAAATTATACAATGATGTTCTGTATACAAGAAGGTCATAGCTACAAATAACGTTAAGACTTGTTTGGATGGCAATTATAAAAAGAATAAAATAAACATACAAATATGTATATTTTAACGATTGGATAAAATTTTGGTCAACACGTGTCATCGTTTTTAAGAATAGGGGAAAGAAATTTTTAAACCGAAATAATAAATAATAAATAAATTTCTATTTCTTTCTATAGAAATAATAAATAAATTTCTTTCTAAATAATAAATATTTGTACATATATAATTATATTAATAATTATTATTCTTTCTAAATAATAAATATTTGTACACATACAATAATTATATTAATAATTATTTAGAATATAGATTTCTACCCAATAAATATTTCTAAATCGTGTTCCCAAGTTCAATAGAATTATAAATAATTTTCTGTAAAACTTTGACTCCTTTGTCTATCCGCCAGAAATACAAAATATAACAAAATAGTAAATAATAAAAAAAATAATTTGTATTTATGACAGATGAAGATATTGGACACCTATATTCTCGACAGACAAAAATACTTCGAAAAAAATAATTTGAAGTCGACAAAAAAAAAATGCCGCTTACGTATAAAAATGTTTTAATTACTCACTTGTGTAAAGTCTGCACCGATGAACGCTTGTTCCATACCGATCCAGATTGTGATCGGTATAAGGAGCTGCTGATAGGGTTTCTTCAGTTGATACGCAGTTGCCGAGAGCAATTGTATACCACTGAGCTCTTGACTGTCCACTTTCTTTTGTTTCTCGCCGTACCTGGAAGAAGAAAGAGGGAAATTGCCATTATTCTGTCCAGATTAAATCGAAGTTTTTATCGTGCGGCTAATTTGAGAGGTTGCTTTAAGAGGCTTTCAGAGAGAAGTAATCGAGATGTCGAGATTAGAAGAGTAATCGAGACGCAAACGAAGAGTGACGCAAGACACTTCACGAGTGAAAATTTTCAATCTGTTAATTTTGATAGTTAGTGTTTGTTAATTTTATTGTGGACTTTCAATTTTCGCTTTAAATTTTGGAAATGAAATAAATAAGGCAACAGGAGGAAACACGTGATAATTTCATTTTGATTAGTTTTGTTTGATTTTTATATTATATTTGATACTGTTATATCTTGATTTTTTTTCATTAAAAAAGATTTATGTTTCATTTTGTTTCATTAAAAAGCAAAAGGGATCTTCTCTGAATATCACAAATGTAATGATCTTGTGAAAATTTTATCTTTGATTTGCACTTTGATGGAATATTGGAAAAGGGAGCGAAATGATTCGGAATTACAAATTCCGTGCGTGAATTACTTCGTTTCGTAAACGATCGACTGTGAATTGCGCGGTTTTACCGTAATTGCAGCCTCAAATGCAAGATAATTGCTAAAATGTTTGTGTAATACCATATTGCGAGTGTGTATCATAACGTCGTCGTTTCGTAGTTTAATTTTTAAGCGGCCTTAGGAAATTGAATCAAGTAAATGGCGTCTCGAAATTATGCTTAAGCCAGTCGACTATATCGCGCCAAATACATTTACACGCTTTATCTCGAGAATCCTGCAGATGAAATGGGAAATTTTGTCCTCTCTATTTTACGGAAAATATTTCACATTTATTTTTACAGCTTTGAAATTAAAAAGCGACTGAAGTTCGAAGATTTCCTTTAGAATTCCTTTTCTTTTCAATGCGTTCAAATTGTCTCTTAGAAGAATTTTCATCGTTCACGTCTCTCAAGTCTCTCAAATTAATTTTCTTCTTTTCACAGAAACTACTGCCCGATAAGATCTCTCAATATTTTTAATTTTCTACCTCGAAGATTTTCTTTCGACACCATTTGTTAAATATACTTTTTTTTTTTAAATTCTTCTTAAGAAGAATAAATGCAATACAATTGTTATTTGACGTCATGAGAAATCAAAAGAGTAAGATGTTTTGCGAATGAAACATAGGCACATTGTTACCAAGAGACGTAATATGCGGCTCGACATATTTATAATATACTTGCGATATGCGTTTCTCATGCTGAACAAGTAGTGATAGTGAGGCCTGTTAGAGCCTTGATATTCCCGTGATTCAAAATGTGCGTATTGCGAAATGTTGTTAGAAATCACTGAGGTAGAACGAGCGCAGATTGATTAACAACCAGCTGGAAAACATTAATCGCGATCGAAATACCGCGATACGTAAAAAGAATTTGTCAAAGGCAAATACGTGCAAGCATTTCCTGTTTTGAAATATGAATTCCGACACATGAAGAATTAGCTTCTAGATCATTTTACATAGTTCCAAGTACACCCTAGACAAATGAAACGAAGGAGATTTAAATTTTCACCCGTCCTCATTTTGAAGATCTATTTTTTTTTCTTTTTTTTTTTGTTGTTTCATTTTTGTCAAAAATAAATAACCACGTGCGGAGATTTCATTTGCGAGATTTCATGAAAACATCTGGTTGTACTTCGACCGAAAATTTTTCACGACAGAGGACGAGATTCGTTCCATCATCGAGTACTCCAATTCTTCAGATATCAGTTTTCATTTTCACCTGAAGTGAGTTTCAACGTTTCAGTTGTAATAAAGTAAACCAACGCTTAATGAGCAACGAACTTTACGTTTACACGACATGGGCTCATTAAAACGAGCGTTCGTCTTTCAAAGGCAAAAACCCGCCGACTGAGAGTAATTTTACGAGTGGCGCAACGTAAGATTCTAGCCGTAGTTTCGCACTTCGTACTTGCTACATTCGGCTCACTCGAGCCGGATACGAAACGGTTAAAATGCATCATTGGAATCTCGTAGGAACACAGGGCACAATATAATTTCTCCTCGAGAAAATTCCCTTGAATGAACTTTATACATATATGTAAACGAAACATGTTTAATCCATGTGCACATACAGAGTGTTTCCAGTGTGAAACTGGACCAACCTATACTGCTCATCTTAATCAATATGTATCCACCATTTCTATGCCAAATTCTAACTAAATTCTAAATTTATGAAACGGTAGAAAATAGACAATAACTTCATTGAAATTAAATATATTCCAATGAGGGACTTATATATATATACGTTATATATATAATTATAATACTATATTTAGACTATATACTATAATTTAGACTATATTTAGACTATATACTATAATTTAGACTATATTTAGACTATATACTATAATTTAGACTATATTTAGACTATATACTATAATTTAGACTATATTTAGACTATATACTATAATTTAGACTATATTTAGACTATATACTATAATTTAGACTATATTTTAGACTATATACTATAATTTGGACTATATTTAGACTATATACTATAATTTAGACTATATTTTAGACTATATACTATAATTTGGACTATATTTAGACTATATACTATAATTTAGACTATATTTTAGACTATATACTATAATTTGGACTATATTTAGACTATATACTATAATTTAGACTATATTTTAGACTATATACTATAATTTGGACTATATTTAGACTATATACTATAATTTAGACTATATTTTAGACTATATACTATAATTTAGACTATATTTTAGACTACATTTAGACTATATACTATAATTTAGACTACAAATTTTTGTAATCCGCAAAACATACCAAGTATACGTAAAGAAAAAAGAAATGATTAAAAAGATAATTTCGTGACTCTATGATCGAAACGAAAATCTGTAAGATATTCATCCAATTGAGAACTGATATCGAAACCATCGAATGAAATTTCCTCCCACCTTCCGCCATTTCAAAGCTGTGCAAGCCCATTCACGCGAGACACCGTGTAGTATGCACCTATCTACGTATAGAGTCCTCCGACGAAGGCTGGCTACTACGTTCGTTATACCTCGGCGAAAAACCGGTTCAAGTTCTTCTTTTCGCGGAAAGGTTTTTTTCGCCGAAAGAAAATTTCAAATTCAACGGGAGAGAAGCCGAACAACACGAGCGTGCAACGCAGACGGAGGATAAAAGGGGGTGGTTGGATTTTTGTACGAGTAGTCTGGTATCCACGATTGCGAAGGTCGATAATTAAGAGAGAGAGAGAGAGAGAGAAATCGCGGAAGTCACCGTGGCAAGCGTGTCCGGCGGAGAAGAAGGCGAACACTCGTAAAAGAGCCGTTCAACAGAATCCGGTAAATTATCCTGCCGCTAAATTTAGCCACGGAGCACTTGAATACGATCTACCCCGAGGGGCCTGAACGATCAGCAGCCAGAAAACCGCTGGAATGAACCGACCGGCCGACATCCGAGAAAGAAGCCGAGATGGTTTTAGATTCGCTGCCTCCGGCGACGTTTGCCAATTTGCAAAATAAATTTTAAAACGGCCTGGTGTTAAACGACCGTGCCCATCTCCCTCCCTCCCCTCGTGTTCAGCATCCGGAGATACGTGTACGTATTCACCACCTGAGAATCCGAGAGTTGTTTGTACTTCTGAAGATTCCTGCGAGGCAAGGTAATTTGCAAGATATTTTTCTTTTTTTTGGCGAATTGGCGAGTATTCGTAGGACGTGAATCGTAGGACGTGTTACGTGATTCCGTCGGTAGATGTTTCGTTGTTGTTCGATGCTGGATGGAAGGGTGGAAAAAATTTGAAACATCGTGTGTTCTTAGGCACGCAGTTAGTCTAATTAGTCCCAGCACCTAAAAATCTAAATAGAACCTCTACTTTCTGAAACTCTTCAACTATAGGAATATCCCTGCCCTACCTGTGTTCCTGTGAATTTTCGAAGTTTGTTCAAAAATTTTGCAATAGCCAATTATTGGTTGAAACGAGTTTCGCTAGTTGTATCGGGGACAGATACATTCTGGCCAATTGGCAAATATATATGCTCCGTGCCGTAGGTTGTTTCGAGAAAGTTACGAAACTCGTTGTAGCCTGAAAATACGACGAATTTCATGTAACCGGGAGAAGAAACGTCGACGGAAGACCGGAAGAAACGCGATCGTAATGAAACGTTCAACGGGGCGCATGGTTCACGGTCGGTTTCATTTTTAACGCTAAATTTTCACAGAAATGAGACTCGGTTCTCTGAATCGAACTCGAGAACGGGAGTAAATTAATTGCAGGCTATACCGGCTGGACGTCTGATTAATCGAAAGTTCGCCTGGTGGGGATTTACGTAAACGTTAGTTACGCGAGAATCGTTCTGTATTGTTTCTTTCCTCTTGAACTCGCCGGCATAATCTCTATTTCTGACGCCGAATGACGAAGAAGCACCACGTCAAACTTATCATTTATCTTTGCACGATCTTCTGAGTAATTCCGTTTTAAAACCATACGAACGTTAATAGACTTTTTTTCTCTGTGATAACCATTGCATTGTTATATATTTACGAAATCGTTGAAGACCGTGCAATATCATGTTCATTAGCATAGTTCCCATTGATGGTTGAGAGGAAGTCGCAGATAAAATCCTCCCTTCCACAGATTTCATCGACCGCCGCGAGTCAATGTTCACATTTGCAGACCTAATAATACATACTATTCTTCCGGTTGAAGCGCGTACACGCATACGATGCATCGCGATCCCTACGATTTGAACATTTAAGTAACATATTTTTGACGTTCGTGTAATTCAATCAAGAAATTACAAATGAGATCGATCACTTAATACACCGACTTAAAATTTAAATTGTCCATTGCCCGAATATCTAAATTTTTAATTTCAATCTAAATATTTCGACACTTCTGTATACACGCGAGTCAATGTTCACGTTTATTCTCCCGGTAAAGCGTATACATGCATGTATATTGAATACACACGGTTCTTATGGAATGTATTTTTGATTTTTAAGTCATCTGATATATTGAAATTGTCCACTGGCCAAGCATCTGAATTTACGATTTAAATTTAGCCGTCTAAATACTTTTGTACACGTGCGCGCATCGCCTCCCTTGTCAAGTACGACTCAGTTTTGTAAACTTACAATGATATTATGTATCGCTCGCTTTCTAAACTGTCTGTCACTGTACGTCATATAACATAGAAACATTGACACGAGATTACCGAACGTCAAATATTATTCGTTCGATCCTGGGCGGTGATCGTGCACGGCACGAATGTCAACGTACGAGCGAACGTCATGCACGTGAACATTCTAACTAGAATGTGTCAGCTTGTAAACATTAAACAAGCCATCAGCTAATCCAAATACATAATTCAAGAATGTCTGACTCATAGTCCGGTACTGCAGTAGCTGCACAGCTATTTACGTATGATCTAATGATCATAGGAGGAGGAGGAGAAGAAGAAGAAGAAGGAGAAAAGAAAAAAAAAAGGAAAGGAAGAGAAGAGGAGAGGAGAGGAAAGAACAATCTATAGCCGGCGATCGTAAATATGTCGCAAGATGGAATAAACTATTAGCGGACCGTTAATCGATCGTAAATATATGCATGGAGAACGTTCGCGCGAAACCGTTCGCCGAGATAAAACAACGCTTTGGAGCCTTTGCGTTTCTGTTCGAACGCAAGGTCGCTCTGGTTTCCGGCCACTTTGCGAGCTACGTCGAGCTGGACAGATTTAATATCGATACGTGTTCGAATTTTTATGGAACGTACGAGACACGTGAATCATACATTTTCCTGGGAAAAACCGAAACTTCATCGGCGTGGTGATATGAGGAAACCGGTTACGGAGGAGGGGAATTAAAATTATTTAAATAATCGTGGCAATAATTGAAGACTGATCGTTCTTTATGCATTTATAAAAAGAGAAAAATATACAGGACGAAAGCGTGAAAGTATACAATGACCAAAGCAAAGCGCTGGGTGGTGTATTATTTAGAGACACACTATTCCTGAACAAATTTCTATTTGGGTTTCATTTCTTCAGTCACGCTGCATAAAAGTGATAAGAATTCTTCTAGTGATAAGAATTAGACGAAGTTCTTCTAGTGTAGCTATTTTTTACAATTGCATTTCAAAGAGAATTTAAACTTTAAACACTTATCTCAAATATAAATTTATTACGTTGAGGGGAAAAAGAATTACGCATTTTTAAAATTTAATTTATTTTAAATATAAATTTATAGTTTACGTCGAGGGAAAAAGAATTGCACATTTTAAAATTAAAAACGCAATGGAAATTTGTTTTCGTTCGCTGCGTACACTCTAAACGCGTTAAACACGTGCACACGAGGCGTAAATCCTCTCCTTTGCGTATGTTGGATTATTTTAATGTCGGTGGCACACTTTTCATTCAAATTGCGATAAAGTGGCGACACAGGGGTATTTTTAGGTTTCACGTGTACGAGCAGTGGGAATTGTTATTAATGGAAAATTACATTTTGCGTCGCTATGATTTATGTCACGGTCCCACGATACTCCATTCAATCGATGAAAGAGACGATATCGTAATTGCATACTGAAGGCGCAGATAAAACGCGACACGAGTATATACAACGGGATACCTTGGCAGCAAATATTTCATTGTTCGCGTTGCTTTAATGATACAGGAAGCAACGCGTGGAATTAAAAACGTAATGTACAAACAACAAATTAAAAATAAATACATCGATAAATAATATTTCAGCTACGATAAACATTATCTAGATACATGCGTTAAAATGAAATTTTCAACATTAAAAGATTTTTAAAGTTACTTTGCACTGTGTTACACGAGAACGAGGTCCTTTGAATTTTGTCTTTCTAGCGTGACACCGTGAACGACGAAAGCAAATATGTTCTTTCATTCGCGAGTGGAACGAATCTCAAGAAAAGAATGTCTTTCTCTAGTGTTCTCTCGTGTTTATTGTAAAAATTTCCTTAATGTTCCTTCCTCGAACAAAGGAGTTCACCTCAGCTTCCACGAAATTAATCCATCAATAACGGAAGTCAGTAATTGCCCTAAGACAACATTTCATTCGTGGTATTTACATTACTGAATTCTATATTTTTTTTTCAACATGGCGTTTATAAAAGGAACTCCAAGATCTCTTTCCGATTGTATTGTAAAATTTCATGGACTAGGTTTATAGCAATATAATAAATATTATTTTACATCAAGGAAACCATTTTTTTACGCTTCTCAGAATTTATATTACTCAATACGTCCTTCTCATTAATTCTCATTAATGTCTAACCGTGATCAGTATTTCATTATCTAGCAGTTAAGAGGAGTTACTAAACCTAAATCAATAAAGACACGAGTAAAATCCAGCGAAACAGAACGTTCCGACTGATCTAATATGCAATTGCAACACAACAACTAGCTGCGACCATTATGCTCGACATGTAGTGGAAGTCAGTTAGAGTGGTGATTGCAGAATCATTGCAGAACACACACGAATGGTGTTACGAATCTTTCATTCTGCCTCCACCGTTAAGGAATACCGACACACCGCGAGAGTGGCCGATTTTATTATATAAGAGGCGAACATGACGCGCGTGTGTAACCACAGTGGCTCACGGAAGTATTCGAAAATTTGTACAAACTTTTCACAAACACGTTTATGCACGACAACGTGTATGCAAAAAGGTAGCATTTTGAAATTTGACGATACTGCAACAAAATTTGGCTATTACGGCTGTACTGATAAAAAATACATTATCGTTCGCAAGCAATTTGAAGCACTTTGCTCGATTAACAGTAACAACTCGAACGATACAATACGAAAATAACTTCGAATTTTACTTATTTGTCAAAAGTGATTGAAAACTACCGGATTCATTTCAACTTTCACCATTCAGACAATATCGTGACACAACGTATCTTCTCGCGGGTAAGAACGAAATTTCAAGATGTTTCACGTGCGAACTGAAACCGTAGAAAATGTTTCTGTGACAACTGCCGGAATACTTTCGTGAAATTCCACGTGTTGTATGCCTCTCGCCAGGTACGAGGATCGCTAACGCGCGCAAAAATAAAAAGGAGAGAAAATCTAGCGTCATTAAGCGCCATTATAAGCGTCACCCGCGGTACCAGCGTATCGTAACAATGCAGCAAGGTCAGCAAGAATCGCTTTATCTCGGGAGGAGAGAATAAGAGGCGGCTGAAGAGTTGATGGAAAACGGGCTGACGAGTGAATCGGAAATTCCGACCAGCCTCTGTACGCAACCACCGTGCACACACAGTTTTCTCACTGACGATTCTCTGCTCTTTCAACATGTGCATAGGGAATGGCTTCTGAACCGTTATAAAACAGTATGCTCGGCCAGTGAGGCAGCCGCGTCGATTTAAGTATAGACTTTGAACGATAAACCGAGCGATACGATACGATACGATACGATACGATACGATACGATACGATACGCTCGGCATTATGTAGTAACGTTAGTTGTAACAAGAGAGTATGATACAGAGAACAATACAAAAGGATCGAGATTTCATCGACCGACATGCCGATTTTTATGCATTTAATGGGGAAATTTGAAGTTGCGAGGATGCGCGCATAATACGTACGTAAATATTCAACGAAGAGGTCTATTTAGATTCCACTTTGTTTGATTACGTTGATGAAAATTGAAAAACGCATGGAAACGGTCTAGTGATTACGCATTGATCTCCATAGCTTTCTCATACAAGTTTCATTACAAAAATTTGCAAATTACAGGATTGCAAGGAACCTATTCGAAATCTGTGTGTCCGTATAGACAGATTATTCTACGTGTAAAAATAATCGTGATCGTTACGTTCACCAAATATAATCTGTAGAAACTGCTTTACAGAAATTCGTTGCAATAAGAAAAATTTTTTTTCCTTTGAAAAGAACGTATTCTAGATCACTGTTAAACGTTATTCTAAAAACGAGTATTATTTTAACAACGAGCTAGCATAGATATAATATATAATTATACGTATAATGTTAAGAATTACATGCAAAAAGAATTAACTGAAAAAAGTGAAGTGTTGCGAAGTTTGATAAAAGTTAGAAATTTTTCGTGCAATTACCTGCTCGAGCGTTAAAAAAAAAACAGAAGAAAACTCTAAATTATACAAGTTATGTGGAGAGACTGTGAGTTAGAGTTTTATAAATTGCATTTATAAAAGATACGTTTGATAAACGTCAAATTTCTAATTGAACAGACGCAGAAGAAATAAAAATCAATCATGCACGATTGGCTTAACGACACGATCAGCGACACAAAAAAAAAAAAAAAACACACGTGCGTGTATTGTCAATGGAAAATGCTAGCTGGAAAATATACAGTTACTTCTTGCTAATAATTGCGCGAGGCCGCTCGCGCGCAAACGTTTACCTCGTTTCGGAATTACGGAGGATCGCCGATGTGATCGATTGCAAATTAATCATTCCGAGAATCGGAATTCCAACGAAATCGCAGAATCACCAGACGTGTAACATGTTTCACGCGCGGCACGTGGAATACTAACACGGCTGCTGCCGTTCATGCAGGTGAATCGACCTGAGGATGGATTGGACGTTCATCAAAGCGCAGAATGCCGGAAATCGAAAGTGCATCGAGTTTCTGGCACAAGATACACCTTTCTCCTGCCGGCAGACGAAGATGCTACGGGATATCTCGCCACCATTGGAAAACGCGTTACATACAGAGTGTCTGGTTTAAAATAGAAATCAAATTAACCTCGGGCAACGAGGCGAGTAAAATTTCTTTCCATTCGCTTCGGTGCGTTGAGGACTGGTATTCCGATGATGCGAATAATCTAACAATCTGAAAGATATACAAATGTGAAATTGAATCTAACAACTGGAACGTTTTATCTTCGTTGTAGAATTTTCTCGATATAGAATTTTCAAGTTTAAGAGAAAACATTTTATAAGAATTTTACATATAAAATTCTTGTATAATATTATTTGTTCGTCTGAGTGATAACGATGGTCTTCAGATAGAATAATAGTCTTTAGACGTAATAATTTCCAAAAAAAAAAAAAAAAAAAAAGGTTTGAGTTCGCGTGATTGCACGAATTCGTGACGTATCGATATGAATATCGCGACACAAAGGAAAAGGGCAATTTTTCTAACCGGCCCGATCGTAAATCAGACTACAATTATCAACACGAGGTTTATATCTGGCCGATTCTATGAATGAAGCAAGGATCCACGGTAATACGGCATGTAACAGTCTAGCTTTTACGTAATTCATAAAGAATCATAAAATTTGCATTCTAACGATCCTTTTTTATTCACGCTCAGCAAAGTGCAACCATAAATATTTATGCGACGAAACTCAAAACGCGATGCGTGTATAACAGTTTGTGTTTCCAAACGGTACTAATGCCCTTTCTAATCACTATGTAATAATATTACTTGAAACTATCTTACGAAATTGAACACGAGCATTGAACACGATTTATGCCACGATGTTTTCTTATTTTCAAACTACGTATGAACTTTCGAATACTCGACAGGATTGAAATTTGTGCTGTTCAACTGATTATCCCACAATACATTCCGTGTTACGAGCAAAATAAATTTATATGTTTAGAAAAAGGGCATATATCGTTAATGAAATTTATCCTTGAATATATATGCTCTCAGTATTATATATTATAGCGTTTTATGGAAACCCTACAAATTTATTACTTTCTCCAATAATTTCGTCGTAGTTTTGTAATTCGATAATTCTCATCATAGTTTCTGCAATTTTATCATCTTCGGAATGTTCTAATTCATTCACAGCTTTATACGTAGGTTCGTCATTCTCATTACGTAACACAGATTGGTGACGTAGTTTTATAATCTTTGCGATATTTCAGTTTCCCCTATGGGGTTTTATAAAACCACGGAAGTGTGAAATAAAAAATGCAACAACAGCGACAACTAAATATGAAAAAGACTCGCAGCTAGAAATGTCGAAGTTATGCGAGCAGGTGAAGTTCTATAAATACTGTACCCACGTGCACAGAAACATCCTTACCATCTCCCTTTATAGATCCTCATTCAGCAGCAGAGTAATAAAAATAGTCTCTCTTATTCATCGCCGTGTGTTTACGATATTGCCACAAGAATCAACAGTGAAGAATCACTGCTGATCACCGCGAAAAGCCAGAAATCACCTAAATCTAATGCCCACTTTTTCCCTCGACTTAACGAACCTCCCTACTCGTTCGCATAACGACCGACGAACTGTAAGAACAATGATTTGTTTTTCGATCGACACGAATGTTACGATCACGCATGAGATCCTCCCGGCGCGTGGTAATAAACCAAAGATAAAGCGATAGAAGTGTCGTCACCGTTTTTCACGTTTACCACGGGAAAAGATATCTCTCTCGCGCATCTAACGAAACGTAAGGTCAGACGCATTAATTATCAATGAAAAGCGGCAGAGGCACATGGAAATGCCGTGGTACAGCAACGCGGACGCGTACGTTGGCGTGTCGGTGATGAAACGTCACGAGTGTCAATAAAAAAAAAAAAAAAAAGAAAGAAAAACGTTGGAATAAAAAAAATCAGCGTTCCCGCGAACCATTAATATTTTTAGCGCCGATATATCATTAGAACGTTGCCAACGTCCGGATAAGAGGACAGACGTCCTTGGTGGACGATACGACGGCAGTATGTACTGTTATGAAAAGGCAAAAATCATGTTGCTCCGTGTGTGCTACGGAGACAGCACGTGATTGAAATGCAAATGACGACGTCCGACGGTCAAAAAAAAAAAAAAAAAAAAGAAAAAAAAAATTCTGCAGCCGACGAATCTTGGCTAGAGACGGTGTTTGTTTGGTCACGAAGTCACGAGTCACGGAATCACCGGGCTCGAAATGACAAATCTCTGACGGAGGCCGGGCTCGCTTATGTGACTCGATCACTTGCCGGAAGCTACTCCTGAGTCGTTGGCGCCATGATGTTTCACACGCGAAAAGTAAGTTTCGCGAGTAACGGGATTCATATCTTTGACGATATCGATCGATAATTGTTGCAATGACCAATCGTGCAAAAATCTTGGGGGAAATTTCTACATTACTAATCACTCGGAAATACTTTAACGTAGTGTTATACAGGAATCTTTGACTGTATGTGTACCATACGATATTATCGGTTTGTGAACCTTTTGTAGAGAAAATTTCGAATTAAATGCTATTGTTTAAATGTGAATAAAATAAATAAATGACAATCTATTGCACCGATTAAATCATCTGTCAACCTTTTGGAACATACGTAACGAATTCAATTTCTAATCTATTTAAGTCTGTAGCCAATTGAGCTATCAATTCACTGTTCAATTATTTCTTGTGTCTTTTTTTATATTTTTTGCACACGTAATTAGCGAGCCAATTTACGCAAAGTAAGATAACATTGTCGCATTTAATATTCTCGTGATAACGTTATCATATCGTTTCGTATTATTCATTCTTTCGTGCAAGAATGTATGACGAAAAACAGCTGAGTGCCATAAATATCTGTGTATGAATTATTGCTGTTTCAACATTGTGTTTCAATGTTAGCCTTAGATTAATCAACGCTTGTCGACGAATATACCAATGTGAATGATTCAAACATCTGAACATTTCGAGGCGTTAGACATTCTGTTAGATTCCGTGTTTACAAACAACATGCTTTCAATCAAACAATTATAATATTTTCAATCGATCGTTTTTCTGATCGAAAGAGAAAAATTCGTTCGTAACGATCGCATCTACTTCACAATGACGTTTCTTACATAATCAAAAATACTTTACACTTTCTTCTTCTTTCTAGAGCTCGTCTTGTCGCCTCTCCATTATGTCTCTCTGTCTCTCTTTCTCTCTCTTTCGCTCCTCGGAAAAGTATGAATAAGGCGCGACAACCGAGTAAATGAATGTACGAGCGTGGCAAGGAACGTTGTGTAATTACAACGTTGACTAGAAATCGTCCTGAGGAAGTTCCTATATCATGCTAATTCCCGTAAGCGTACAGCTACAAACAGCCACGGATTCGTTGAATTTACAGAACAGACATCGCATCCAATTTTCTTTCTACGGGGAAAAAGCCCTTTATATAATCCGAATTTGCATACGTTCTGCTCTTGTTTTTACCCTTACATTTCGTAATGTCCGTTTATTACGTAACTCTTTTTCTCTATATGTAACAAACACATTCTAATTATACTCAAGCTCGAGAAAGTTTGAGAACAATTCGCGCAATAATACTTTCGTATTACGAGCATTTTCAAACGTCCGATGTTTACGAAAAATGTTTATACCAGCTTATCCCACTATGAGACTAAATAACATTACGATAATCACAACGAAGAAACAACAATTCGCGCAATGCTACATTGTACGACAGTACGTTGAATCTTAAAATTCCTCTCTCACACGCTCAGTGTCGAAGAAGCTTTCTATTTTTAATCTCATTTGAATTCCGGTTATTATTATCAGTTTTATGCGATATGGTTACCCGAATTGAGAGCGCGATGCACGCGTATACGTATACATAACGCGTGCAGCTATACCCTGTACGTACGCGGAGATTTCAATGCTGGCAACAGCCAGAAATTTATCAGGTTTTAATAAGTATAAATTGCGGCGGGTGGTTGTGTAACCGCCGTGCTTCGATGCATCCAGCGTCGGATGTACGCTATTTTGTAATCATGAGCAGAGCAATGTTTATAGCGATTCTGAATGGGGGAGAAGGGGAGGGGATCTTGCACGGATCTCGCGCGATACACGCTTATTAAGGCGCGCGTTTCGTAATACTCCTGGAAAAAAACATTACTGTCTTTTTTCTCGCTCTTTTTTTTCTCCTTCCGTTATGTGGGCGAGTTTTTCAAGAAGCGTCCTGCTGCCGGAAGCTTCTGAAAACTTGACTCAGCCGTAGATACTTACATGCAGCAACATTCGCGGCCATTGATAAGCACTATCTAATTACGATATATATTCTCATTCTCCATCGAAAATTCTATCGGACTAGAGATTATTTACAGAAAAGAAATTGAAGATATTTTACAGAAAGAAAAATAATTCTCGGTTTATGGAAAAAAAAAAAAAATAATACGTTTCACAGGAAAATAATAATCTTTAATGAATTCTGGACTTTAAACGAGAAAAATTATCTCGCGGAGAAAAAAATCATTCTATAATCGAATTGATCGAACGAGGAAAATTATTATGTAAAAACGTGTAATTACGCTCGGTGGGGGAAAAAAAAGGAAAGAATTTTTAATTCGTTTAATTGACAAAATAAATTCATGCAGGAAGGAACTTTTCATCGTTAAATTTTTATTTAATCGTTTGATCGACTGAAAAAAAGAAGTGTGATCGAATAAAAGAACAAGTTGCCCTGTAAAAGAGAAAAGAGGCACTCGCCATCGGAATTTCAACAAAAAGGAAAACAAACGTTTGTATGTGTTGCGTCTGAATATAAAATTTTCGCAGACGAAACGAAAAATAAATAAAACATCGGGGATTTTTTTCCTCGAAATAAAACCTCGACCGTTAACGAAGAGGCGTCTATCTCGAAGCGATGAAGCACTTTTTCGTTGACACCTGTCCGTCCAAAGAATATGTATAATTAATTTGGCCGTAGGCAAACTAGCAGGGGAGTACCCGACAGCATCATCATCATCATCATCCTTCCATCATCCATTCGATCAAAACACGAAGCTTCTTTCTTTCTACTATTTTTCCTCGTTCTATACCGATAGTGTTCTCAGCCATTTGAAATTTGTCTCTTCAAATGCTTTTCGACTTTCAATCTTTCTTCGTTGTAACTATTTATATTATATCAGCCGCCCGTCTGTTTTTTTTTCAACGTCGCTCTTCTACCTCCTTTAATTTCTTTTCCTTTTTTTTTTTTTTTTCTTTATTTTTTCTTCCA
>NW_025108829.1:0-1815 GCF_011392965.1 Frieseomelitta varia
CATTGCGCTCGAAGAAAGAAAAGGCTAGAAGCCGAAGAGGCCCGGCAAACTGCCACCAAGAGGGTCGCAACAAATGGCTTCCTATCCTCTGGATCATTTAAATGATTCCAGAGCACAGGAAGTCATTCTCATTACCACTTTGTCACTATGCTCTTTTAGTATTTGTAGTTGTATTTTTTCTTTCTTTCTTTCTTCATCATCGTTTGTCATCATTTTGGGCAAATCGCGGTTTTTCTTGTTAGTGTTGCGAGAGATTGATTACGGTTTAAATTAGAGTTGCGAAGAAATGATAATCGCGTGTACTTTAGAGTTATTGCAGTTGTCGTTTCCAGTTTTGATTCTGAATTTTTGAAGTTATCCTAGAGTCTTATATAGTAAAATTTGTTTTGTTTTCTATTGTTTTAAATTAAGTTATAGAGTCATTGCTTTTAATTTTAGAATGTTAGAATATTTGAATATTAGTTTTTTGTTCACATAGTAGCTTTTGTATTCTTTATAATAATTTTCATTGAATATATATAGTTTTAGAATTAGTGTTGCGACATTATTTCATCGTGAATTTCCAATTATTTTTACTCATAGTGTTGCGATAATGTATCGGGTTTCTTGAAGTAGCGTTGCGGTTACAAAATGCCCAAATTCTTTCGCTGAATACGTGGAAGGATGTTCCTGCTTCTGGATCACCTCGTGCAGCTTCAAGAGCTGTATATAGGTGGTCATCCATCAGCAGCAACCTCTAGCATGATTGCACTGGACGCGTCGCAATTAGTGTGTTGCGTATTTCTAAAGATGAGTGCATATATAAATAGCGTTGCGTAAGTTTCGAATATGACCAAGCACTCTTCGCGTTTGATTTTGAAAATTTTCTACTTCATAATTAGTGCTAGTGAATGAGCGTTGCTCGGGTTCTATTATACAAATACTTGTTCAATAATCTTTCTGGTTATTGAATAAGATTGCTTGTTTTTTAATAGTTCTTCTGGCTACTGTATCGCGGTTTTTTTTCCAGTAGCCCTTGTGGCTACTTTTTAAAATTTTCTTTGTCAGTAGCCCTTCTGTGTTTTAGTTTGCTTTTTCAACACTTTACCACTACGTTTATTACTGAAAATATTGCTAAAAAAATATATTTTTTTTATTAGCTACAATTTTGTTAAATTTTATTATATATTCCATATATTTACATGTATGAACGTGTAACTGGTTTCATGTGTCATATATAAAATGAAGTGAGCAAATAACAGTAGTTTTTGTTTGCATGTATTACAAAAATACAATTAAAATTTTTTAAAATGCTAAATAAAATTTTTAGAAAAAATTGTGAATTGGCCATTCTGATGGTTTGGTGTTACAGGTTACTTAATTTGCAGTATGTACGTACGGCAGTAGGTTATGAAATTTCAAAATTAAACTTTAAGGAAAAATCAGTTATAATTTTTTTTTATGAATTATTTTATTTTTATTATTACAATAATAAGTAACAATACTACATATACGTTTGAAAGCTTGAGGTTTTTGAAAATATAAATACATAACATCTAAATATATTTACCACTCCTGTGAATATATATATCTCTGTATGTTAAATAAAAAATCCTTACACAACATTACAGTTTTGCACAAAACATTTATGATTACAATTACGATGAAAAGATGGAACCATTATTTACATTAATTCTGCACTTTAGATATCTTCAAATTCACGCCGCCTTTCAACGATAACAAAACGCCACGTTTGTCCGCTTCGTACGGAATCGTGGTTTTCTCGCAAACGTCGACCTTGTGATTGCGTAGAATCGTCGACAGACCAATCTTGCT
>NW_025108830.1:0-1819 GCF_011392965.1 Frieseomelitta varia
GCACGCCACAAAATCCACTATTTACGTAGCTGTTCAATACTTTCCCGACAATTTTCGGTGCGTTGCGACTTTGTCATGACTATCTGGTTATGCGAGTCACGATAAAATTGAAGAAAAGGAGTTTGCACCCTCTCGTTAATCTAGAAATTTCTTCAGTTTCAAGGCTCGATTTTCATCTGGAATCAACCAAGTTACGACAGAAGAATTTGAAGTGACTCGTCCGTTTTAACAACAGCCTACACATAAATCCTTCAGTTGCGTGCCAATATCACGGAACAGAAGGAGCTCTTGAAGGATTCATTCGAGCGAGACTCGAGCTGCGGCAGCGTTCGAGGAACAGCGAGAATTCCCAGCTCCTCTCTTTCTCTCTCTCTCTCTCTCTCTCGGTTGCTCGTCGAAACAAAAAGGTCGCGAACAAAAGGGATGGATAAAAAATGCACGGACGAGGAAAAGAGAGAAGAGAAACCACATTTTAAAGGGTTCGGGTGCGCGAGCAAGCTCGACGATTAACGAAGATCAAAGCCTCGGCGGGGGCCGAGGAGGGAACGGAAAAGATGGCGCGCGTACGCGCGGCCTTTTCACCGCGCAACAGGGTCGCACACGGACCGGTCGGACAAAGTGTCGGTTAAATGCACGCCCGTACGCGCGGCAGATGGATAAAACGCGGAGAGGAACGTAAAAGTAGCGCGTAGAAGGATGGGGAGGGGAGGGAGGACAGGGGCTCGGGTGTCAAAGGGAAGAAGTTCTGCCTGGGGAGCCTTTTCACCGCGCGCCGCCGCTGCTCCATCCGCTCCTACCGCCACCCTCGCCGTCCCGCCAATCTCCAGCCATCTCCGTTCCAATTTCCCCGGAAAATGTTCTCCCTCGTGCGCCAACGGACTCGAACCCGCGGACGAGGATGACATGAAAATTGCAAGCAACTGCCACACGGTATGGAGAACACACCGGAGGAAAATCGAGCCGCGGCGCCTGCTAACTCATCTCGGGCTGCCAGCGACCCGATGGATTACCGATCGATACCCTTGCAAACCCTTTCCCGTTCCATCTTCCTCGGTTTTTTGTAAAAATTGTTGCAGCGCGCTTGTCGATGCTGCGTGTTTGTTTGTTGTGCTCGGCGTTGACTTTCGCCGAGCGATCGGAACGATCGGTAAAACAGAGGCTGGAATGCGAAGCAAAACCGCTGACAACTATTCGCTGAACTGTCCGATTGTTTCCTCCGAGAATTCGAAGAAGCGGTTTGATTCTATGAGCTTTAAGGACGGAGGAAACGGCAATCGCTCTCGCGGAGGTTACGTCGCTTTATTGTGAGAACAGATATTGCTAGATATATTGACGTGTTTTGGAACAATCGTACGTGCAAAAATGCATAATATACTTTGGCTCGTCGGGACGAGCTTTTTTCTATCTTTTCTATTCGTTTGTGCGACGAGAGATTATTGTAATAAAAAATCTTTCTCGATCTGTCAATGGCCACAGATATAACTGTTAATCTCTTGAAAACTTAAGGTTAGATTAAATTTTACTTAATCTTAAATTTTATTTAGATCTAAAAAATTGAAGTTTGTTTCAGAAGAAAATTTCAGATTTTTGTCAAAATGTTGGCAAGAAATACAAAGAAGATTCGACAGTGAAATATTTATGGGACGAGAAATTACTGTAATAAAAGATCTGTCTTAATTTTCCATCGTAATTCGCAAAAAAAGACCGTTCGTAGGCGTAACTATTGATCTCTTAAAACTTTAAGTTAGAAGTTAGGTTTTAGGTTAGATTTTTAGTTAATTTAGGTTAGGTTACAGTTTCAAATTAGGTTAGATTAATT
>NW_025108831.1:0-1821 GCF_011392965.1 Frieseomelitta varia
TGGAGAACACGACAATTTTTAGGTAGTTAAATGCTATAGTTTAAAAATTTTTAATTTAATTTGCTACAAAGGATATAAAGTATAAAATAAAATCAAATTAAATCAGTTTAATCAATATATCAAATTAAATCCGTTTAATATACTTATCTCAAATAAAATAAATAAATTTAATATACTTATTTGAGATAAAATCAAATTAAATCTGTTTAATATACTTATCTAAAATAAACTACCCAATTTATCATGATATCACATTATTTCCAAATATATTTATATATTTATATACCCAATTTATCATAATATCATTTCTAATATTATATTTAATATGTATTACATGCTACATAACGTGCCTCTATTATTCAGTGAGTTAATCCCAATATTTGCATCAGTCTTATCTCTACAATATTATCTATACAGGATTATTATATACTTGTTATTATCATTGTCTTGAACTTTCTATTCGGAATTTTCGCCGTTTCTCCGTGGAATTCACTACCCAATTCATCATAATATCACATTATTTCTAAATATATATTTGTATATTTATATACCCAATTTATCATAATATCATTTCTAATATTATATTTAATATGTACTACATACTACGTGCCTCTATTATTCAATGAGTTAATTCCAATATTTGCATCAGTCTTATCTATACAATATTATCTGTACAGTATTATTATATACTTGTTATTATTATATTTTGAAATATATTTATATATTTATATACCCAATTTATCATAATATCATTCCTAATATTATGTTTAATATGTACTACATGACGTGCCTCTATTATTCAGTGAGTTAATTCCAATATTTGCATCAGTCTTATCTATCCAGTATTATTATATACTTGTTATTATCATTGTCCTGAATCTTCTGTTCGAAATTTTCGCCGTTTCTCCGTGGAATTCACGCAAACGCATCCCGTGCAATCCAGCCGTGGCTAAATATCATACGAGAGAGTTCAACTTTAACCCAGCAAGGGGCTAAAACGGACACGAGAAACGATCGTACGTTGTGTACGAGATTCATCCTCGAGGCGTGCGAGGAAATTTCTTTCCGTTCTTCGTGGAAACACGGGGAAAAGCATGGTGGTAATACGACGGCGTGGGGATCGTCGAAATCACCGCGTGAAACCGATATGTAGGCTGGGTCTTTCGCCGCGGGACACCGGCAGCAAATTGCCTGTGCAAAGGGAGAAAATCGAGGCGAGGAATACCGCGAGGTATGTACGTGCCACACGAGTTTCGCGTGTAAAGAATTTAACAACATAGTCGCGCAGCATTTTATTCGTACGTGTGTGTGAAAATTAAGAAACCCGATTATAAATTTGACGGATAATTTCAGAGTTGCGTTATTATGGAATTACGCAGAATACTTCAGAATTATGGAGACTGAGTGTTACATTCGACTGGAAATTCGAGTATCTGGCTAGAATTACGAGTTAATTATTTCCAATTGGAGATTTTTTTTCAATTTAGCTCTGTTAGAAATAGAAGTATGGCTATATTAGATTTTATTTAGCTGAATAAGATTTTAATTTTTAATTGCAATTTTATTTAGCTGAATAAAACTTTTACCGTGTAACGTCAAACGTCGAACGTCATACGTCAAACGTCTGAATTTTAATTTTCAATTGGAATTTTATTTAGCTATTTAGATTTTAATTTTTAATTGCAATTAAAAAACCAATTATATTTGAAAAAAAATTCTCGTACTTGTCGTTGCTAGAATAAAGTCATTTATATCAAAATACTATTAATATTGTGATAAAACAAGGTAATTTCGTCATATCGATCACCTTTCGAATGGAAG
>NW_025108832.1:0-1823 GCF_011392965.1 Frieseomelitta varia
TTGGAGATGGAAAACTCGAAAGAGCGCAAGGTAGATTTCATTGGTCAATTACCAATTGAGATTTCTCAATTAATTCTCCGGAAGTTGGACCGTCGATCTTTGTTGGTCGCCGAGCAAGTTTCAAAACAGTGGAATGAAGTGTGCAAATCCGACATTATGCTGCGTAAAGAGTTAATAAAAGCACATTGGCGAGAAAGAAACAACGAGTTTCACAGAGACAAGAGAAACAGAAAGCATTACTGGTAAGTTGCGAATTAGATGTATTAGTGAACTAATTAGATGTATAAGGAATAAATATAATTTTGACAGACTTGCTTTCGCGGGCGATTTGACCAGTGATAGATGTTTATTTGTAGTTAGCGGTACATAATAATTCACAGCTGAGACAGTCGAGTTGAATTTGACGTAAATGATTGGCCAAGTATTAAATTAGTAATTTTGTATCAGTTGATCAATTTTCTAGTAATCACTTGACGTTTACATGAATGTTACAACTGCATTTCGGTAAAGATCGTTTTGTTATGAATCCTTGAAAAAGTAGCCGGGGGATGAAAAGTTAAAGAAAAAGCTACGCTATTCAAAAAAATGACGCAATTTTGTCAATTTTCATGACTAGACGTTGTAAGAGTGAAATTAAAAATTTATACTTTAGAATTTTATTTAAAGATTTTCCACTAACTTTTGGCTTGTGGATTCCTTTTGCTTGTACAATATCCTTTCGGCCCTATTGATATAGGGCCGAAAGTTTCTTCCCACCTATTTCTTTTAACGAAACATGAAAATATAAAAAAAAACTAATTTTATTAATTTTAAATTAAATTCAAGTTCAAACATGATTTTTTCGTTGTTATAAGAATTATAAAAAGTTTTTTTTTTAATATTATAATAAAATTACGGATTCACTTCAGTAGGCTTTCTGGCCCAGTTTGTAGTTTGATCCTTGGCCATAAGATTGATCAGCGCGACGAACATTTCTAACAATGTGTCTATCGACAAGTGAAGGGAAAAGTTACAAGCCAAAAGATATCCCACATCGAATTACAGTATATCCTCCTTTTTTCTCCAGTTATTGCCTTTCGTAATAATACTGCTCTGCCTCGATATATTTCAAATTACACGATCATCCCTTTCTCTTCTCTGTCGATAAAGTGACAAAGCCGCGAATCAAAATTTATTTTAGGCATCACGTCTTCACCGAGACTTGTCATTTGATAAGAGATTTTGCTGCGTTGAAACGATTGTTTTCTTTTTTTTTTTTTTTTCTTAACAAATCCGAGGAGCAAATACATCGGTTGACATACGAGGGTAATTTATTTTGTATCGTGTAATCGAAACTTTTTTTTTTACATCGATTACCGACTAAAAGGAAGAAAAGATTCGTTGTATGTCTTAATCAACGTAATTTAATCATTTTGGTGTCTATGAAATATTGGAATCACTTTCAATTTCATGCGGTACCAATCACGGATAAAATGCCCGATGTTTGCAGGAAAAATTATCTCCGTTATTACGTAATACGTGACGACATCCCCGATTAATTGGTCATGGCGGTGCATACGGCAAGTCGGGAACAATCGATCCACCTGTTCCGAATTCGATGTCTGGACAACTGCTGGCAAGGAAAGGAGCTCCTTTTTTTTTTTCTTTCTTTCGTTCGGTTTAATTGCCGGGGTGCGACGACAGATGTAGCTGTTTCAATTACAAGGCAAAATTCCTCGTAGAGAGAGGTTAACGCGTGTTTATGTCCACAATTTCTTCCAAGTGATCAACTGGATATTTCGAAGCACATCTGCATGCATTTTAACTAATCCGAATCCGTAATA
>NW_025108833.1:0-1824 GCF_011392965.1 Frieseomelitta varia
AAAGAAAAAAAAAAAAAAAAAAGAAGAAGAAGAAGAGAAAGGCGGAGTTGTGAAAGAAACGGAGCAAGGCCGAAGTGGGAGGGATTCCACCCCCTCCTCCCTCCCCACGGAAGGTGTTCAAAGAAAACGGGGAGGGAAGGGGGCCAAAACGAGCGAAATAAAACCGTAATAATCTAGATGTTTGCGTAGCTCCGAATCGTTCGTCTTACCTTCGTTGTTCTCATCCTCGGTTGACTTGGCCGATTGTAGCTTCGCGCTCGCTTGCTTCGCTGCAATCAAAATTCGCAGCTGGCACCGTATTCGCATACTCGTTTCTCGTTTCTCTTTTTTTTTTTTATTTCTTCTCTTTTCCCCTTTCCTTTCTCTTTTCCATTTCGTTTTTCTCTTCGCTCTTTACTTGTCCTTTTTTTTTTTTATTATCATTCGTTCTCGCTTTTCTATTCTTTCGTTTCGTTCGCTATCTACCTCTCTCTCGCTAAACTCCTTTCTTTTCTTTTCTTTTTTTAAGTTGTCCGTCTTTCGGTTCCCTAGTCTACTGACCTGTTTTTTTTTTCAATTTCGATGCCGCTTGCCTTTCTGTTTCCTTTTTTTTTCCTCGATAATAATAACAACAATAACAACAAGAATAACAAAAATGAGAGAGAAAACAAAAAGAAAGAAAGATCGGTTGGAAAAACCGATTCGACGAGAACCGGTCCAGGCAAGCTCGGTTGCCAAATCAAACGGTGAATCGTTCGTAAATTTCCAGCCGTGCTATCGATAGCCGATAGCGATGCCGATTGGTTGATTATTTTCACGGTAGCTCACGAGCCGTGATTGGGTTGACATTGGTTTAACATGTAACATTTGCGTGATCGACGAGCACGTGTCTCGAGACGTTTTATTTTTTGCGATCTCTGAATCGCGGATCTCGGGGATGTAATGTCGAACTCGTTGTGGCTCGTATCGATAGAGAATCTAGGGTACTGTTTGATTAAGCGTTCTGTTACACGTTCACAATGTAGAGAGGTCGGTAATGTCCAGAAAGAAAGTGACAAAGATGGGCGAAAGGAAATAGTGGAAAAAAAAAAAAAAGAAAATTGTCGCAACATCGACGAGACTTCGACTTAAGAGAATGTAAAATACATGTTGTATGGAGAAACCAAACTGGCAATAAGATTGGACGTGTGAGACAAACGTAGTGTGTGAAACGAAATGTTATACATACTTATATTATACGATAATAATAGTCACGAAGGTGAGAGACATGGCGGTGGTGTGAAAACGGGAGGTGAAAACGTGACGACAGAGCGTGTGTGCGGTATTAATGAGATCAGATGTATTGTCGTATGATGACTATAACAGTAGCACGATCAAAGAAAAGTAAGAAAAGTGGTAAAAATCGCTAAACACCTTTTTGCAAGTACTAACAAGGGGGAGAAAAGATCATGAGAAAAAAATGGAATCATCTGGGCGATACGAGCGTGAATTTCTTCTTCTTTCGTCTAAATACATACATACATACATAGAACGTGATCGTCATTGTTATCAGTCGTATTGTTTCCGTGTTTTCGCGTTACAATTTTCAAATTACACGTTTTTCCAGATGATTGATTCGGTTGATCAACACAGCAGCATTCCTTTTTTTTTTTTTTTCTATCAGCGCTGTTGCGTAACAGAGAGAGAGAGAGCTCTGAAAACGTGTGGAAACTACTGACGAAACACAGCTCGCGAGATTATTTTTTACGCGCGAATTTCGAAATACCGTGCGCCATAGCGCGTTAATTACGTCTCTAACGACGTTAGTTCAGTTCGACAAATTCGGCGATGTAATTGCGATAAAAA
>NW_025108834.1:0-1829 GCF_011392965.1 Frieseomelitta varia
CACCCACACACACACACACACACACACACACACACACACACACACACACACACACACACACACACACACACACACACACAAATATATATATGTATCGATCTCTTCTTTCTGTCCGATAAACCGGGTGCCGCGTCGCGTCGTCCAGTTTGCAATCGAACGAGCGTGCACTAACAATAAGGCTTAGTTGCTCGTCGCCGTTAACGACCACGATGACAACGTATCGGATTTTGACGCTCGCCTCTTTATAATTAACTCTTTTGCCATCGGGCCGACCGAAGTGTCCCGACCGGCGGTACTCTTTTGTACCGCGTAGATCAATTTCGATCACGCTCGACCAAGTGGAAGTTGAGCGCAGCGCATCTCGTATATACTACGTGCTCTCTGAATAGAGAGAAAACCCGAGGGAGAGAGAACGAAAGAGAGAGAGAGAGAGAGAGAGAGGGATATCGAAGCGAGCATGGACCGTAGCCGCTGGTGAAGCGACACAATGTAAAATCTAAAGAACGTAAAGAGGAACGACAATGCGCTGAAATATGTACGTGCATCGAGAAAATCTAAACTTCTCGAGTATTCTGATCGTAAGTTACCAAGACACTTGCGCGATGCGCGACACGCGGATCAGAAGCACCAGAAAATATTTTTGGAAATGACCAAAACCTAGTCAAATCTTGATTTGAAACTCGTGTTTGGAATAAATAGAGCCATTCATAAACTGAGAAACAGAAATCACCAACGACGTTGTGAACGCTACTTTTTTTGAACGCTACTTATGTTTCAAAGTATGTATCTAGCATTTAACATTTAACATTTAAAGCTCAATAGTTGACACTTGACACTTCTACTTGATACTTAACGCTTAATACTTGGCATTTGACACTTGATGCTTTATACCTAACACTTGACATTTTCTGCATTTTTTACACCTCGTTTTATAAAAAGTAGCACGTGTATCTACATGTCACTACATGTCGCGTAGATATCTGATACATTTCCATCGTAATGATAATATCTATTGCATAGTACATTTCTAAAATTTATGCTTAATCCTTAAAATTCAAATTGTTCCACTGTCACGCAAGAGAGTAATAGTCAAGATCTCTAGAATAATCTCCATCACTTCTGATAATAATCAATTCGTTGCAAATGCAAAGTTCAACTTGTACTTTATAATTGCTCTTTATAAGAAAATCTCCTAATCCATATCAGTGATTGATTATCCTTGATTATTCTTGATCTTATTCTTACCTCATATCGGTACGGGATAACAAATAAATTTGACTGTTTCTCATTGACTGCGAACAAATTGTTATTAAAGTATTGCAAAGAAGAATGTTTCGAAGCATGCTTATATATCTTTTCCCCTCTCTTTTTTTTTACCAAAAAATTAAACAAAATTTATATATATACAGAACTAGAGTTATGTAAAATAAAATCAATAACTGTTTCGCCCGATAAGGAAGTTCGCACGAATTATTGATAATCAGCGTGCAAAGGTTAACATATACAGAAAATACAGATTCGTGAGACGTCGGTAAACTAGATAAAAATTATCGACTGTGAATTTAATACGCGGGCGGTAAGTCTTTTAATTAACAAAGCTATGCACGATTGCAATCGTGCATAATCAGTCAACTCATATTATTTTTTATAATTCATAATTGTACGGTAAACAATATGATTGCCCGAGTCTCACCTAATGTGGAAGTGTTGCCACCCTCTCTATCTATGATCCCATCCAAATCGTATTTAATTTCTTGAAATATTAATGGAAAGAGCCACGATCCCCAATATCTTGAAGAGCTGATACATATATCAGCCAAAAAAAAAAA
>NW_025108835.1:0-1832 GCF_011392965.1 Frieseomelitta varia
TTAATTCCATTACGCGAAATCCAACAATAGTTAGGATTCCTGCGGGAATCCGAAAAACAGATCGAAGGTAGATAAAATTGTGGCACATTTAGCATTATTTGCTGTGGTACTTAGTGCTTGTTACAATGCTCGAGGGCGGCTTAAGAGCGATACGTAACTGGAAAAATACTCGGTGAATATCAAACACGTGACGATGGCGACGAATCGGGAAATAAAGACTCAAAATTTCAAAATTTGAAACAGCCAAAATCTCAAATAAACCTAAACAATGACAATTGTTGTTAAGAAAAAGAAGATCTTGTTTTATTTATTATTTACTTCATGTAGCGTTACGACGCTAAAAGTATCATAATGAAAGCAATAAGCCGCTGGGATCGAGTTTCACAAAGGAATACGCCGCCAGCTGGATGAATTGTATCCAAACGCCTATCAGCAAGAGAGTCCACGGCACGTCGAAGCGAACTATCCAAATTAGAATTAAAGGGAAAATACCGATAGTGACAGTCTATTTTAGAGGTACAAAGTGCTTCATCAAAATAGTGAAAATCAAATAACATGTAATTGGTGGTCCGAGGACGCTCTGTCTTCGGAAGAACGGTAGTTTGTCATCTGCAAAAATATAAGATTCAGTTTGTAAATCAACAGTGAATAAGGAATATAACACAGGTCCTAGGACACTTTCCAATAATTTTTTTCTTTTTAAGCGACAAGGTTGCATTACTTATCTAGACATAAATGTATCTATTTCATAGTACGAAAAAATGTCTAAATAGATCTCAACTGAGAGAATTTTTTGCAGTTTATTTAGACATCTTTTGTGTCAAATTTAATGAGATGTTTTTTCTAACTCTCGGAGGACCATCGTGCAGTCGTTCTACATGCTTCTATTGTGTTGACCATACTATGTATTTGTTCTATTATGTTATAGTTATTTCTAAATCCAAATTAACAATCAGGGATTAGATTTTTAGTTGTAATTTCCAACATTATTTTTTTTATTACCTTAGATATAATTGGAAGAAGGAATATTGGTAGTAAGATGGTATTTTGGGATTTTTGCCCAGGTTTCTGTAATAGTGTTACATTTCCAGTCTGCACATTTCCAGATCTGGGAGAAATATCCTATTCTATAGACAGAATAGTTAGATCTTTGTCCGGAGGTTTTCAATTTTTTAATTGATGGTGAATGCTGTTGTATTCTAGTAACTTTTGATAGACAGAGTGACTTCTACAATGGCGATTATTCTTTTTCGTCACTATTAGATGAAAACAAATATTTTTGTTTAAGTTAATTTCTGAACATTAGAAATTTCCTCACATTTTTTACAATTTTTAATCTGTCATGTTAAAGACATCTGAGAAAATTGGAAACTGTTACTTCAGGGCACTTAATAACTGAGTACTTGCTTATATCATTGCCAGTATTGACATGCACAAGCAATTTATATAAACCATGCTTATATTTTGGACAAATGGATAACAGCTATGTGACTGTTTATAACTGAAGTCCATTAAAAATTTTCTGTATTAATTTTTACATTTATTTTTATACTTATCTAGTAAATTTTACTTTTACTTTATATCTCTTACAATACTCTTAATCGCATATTAAAGAAATATTTACACAGGACTCTGAAGATTTAAAATTGTCATACTCGTTTCTTACGATCTTCATATGATGTTAATTTATAAACAATGGAAGATTATCAAAAATACTTAGTAGCTGAGTAATTTGCTTATTTCATTGCCACCGAAATGGCAAACGAATTCATAGACTACAATCACTAGGTAGTACTGTGAAATTATCAGTAATACATAAAATGAAACGACTA
>NW_025108836.1:0-1841 GCF_011392965.1 Frieseomelitta varia
CAATATTATATGCAAAAAAATATTTTTTTTTAATCAATTATTTTTTTATCGCAACAACTTCATGGGTTATTAGCGACAACAAATGGAGAGATGGTTCATATGTTGTTGTAAAGCGTGGTGTGTTTCAAATATTGCAACAAGCTTGATGATGTTCCACTGTCCTTTAGGGTGGTTTGATGCGGAGTTGCTTTCTTCGCATTAAGTATACTTCGCATTGTAGTATGAGGTATTCTATTGTTATCTTCTTGCACCGTTCGTAGAATGGCTGGTCTTCTTTGGTGAGTATAAATTTGTGAGTTATTTTCGTATGTCTGATTATGATTCTTGATATTACGACTTGGTCGCATCTTTTGGTGGGTATTACGTTCTTGTAAAAATTATTTTTTATAGTTGCAGGTTAGCAGTGGTGGTTTCACTATGGTTTTCCATTTGTTGTTCCAATTTGGTGTTTGATTTTTTGCTTTAGGTGGACAAAAAAAGAGTCGAGTGGTAGCTTTGAATGGTGATGGGGTATTGTCGAGTTGCTGCTTCCCTAGCGGCTTTGTTCGCTCTCTCGTTCATTTCAATTCCTGTGTAGGACGGGATCCATACTACTGTAATTGAGTTGTTGTTTATTATTGATTCGATGTAGACGTTTTGGCATTCGTGGATGGTTGTATTGTTTGTCCATTTGTTTAAAATTGAAGTGATAGCATTTGTGGAATTATTAAAGATGGAGAATTTTTTATTGTGGTATTCACTTGTGGTTTCGAGCGCCTGTTTTAGTGCGTTAAGTTTAGCGGTCAGAATGGACGTGTCTCGGTGAAGCTTGACTTTTATGGTTGAGTGTTCGAAGACGATCGAGTCGCCAGTGCCGTTTTAGGTTTTTGAGCCATCTGTATCGATATGTGTACGGCCTTGATATCTTTGAAATAGTTCTCAGAACATTTATATGTGTTAGGGTTGATTTGTTTTTTAATGTTTGCGTAAATCAATATCAATTGTAATTCTAGGGACAGTCCACAGCGGAACACTCGATATGATCTGTGGAGTTGCCGAAATGATCTTGTTGAGATCGTGTTCGTATTGGGAAATTCTATTGTAGAATGGGAGTGTTTTCTTTATCGGGTGTGTGGTGATGGCTGCGTTTTCTCGAAAGGTATTTAAGAACACAAGATTCTGAGGGGTGTTATAGATTTTAGCAGCGAACTTGATGCTTAGATGCATTCTTTTGACTCTTAGAGGAACATCGATTGCTTCGCTCAGGATGTCTGAATAATTAGGCTGGATCGGAATGCTATCCTAATTGCATGGTGATATAAGGGATCGAGTTTTTTGAGTGTTTGGTGGCTTGCAGCGTTGTAAACAATAGATCCATAGTCTATCTTGCTATTGTTCTGTTAGTAGCAAGGTGTTCATATCTGCACCCCAGTTGTTTGCTGCAATTGTTTTCAAGATGCTAGTATGACATTGGTAGCATTCCGATCTAAGTTTGTTTATGCGCAGTTTCCATGTTAGTCGGGTGTCGAGAGTTAGTCCTAGGCTTGATTGTAGATGTCTCTTTTAGTTCTTGTCCGTAGAGGCTCAGGCGAATGTGGATGGAGTGTCTACGTTTCCTGGACGTTATCACTACCGATTTAGAGCTTGAGAACTTTAATCCAGTATTTAATGACCACTTTTGGAGATTGTTTAGACTGTTATGTAGTAAATTTTGGGCGGTACGATGGTTTTTTCCTATGCATATTATAATAACGTCATCAGCAAATAAGAATCCTTTGACGGGGTTAGATAGATTTGTCATCACATCGTTTATGGCTAACGTTTAGGACTAATCCTTGTGGTACGCCGTTTTCTATGGTTCT
>NW_025108837.1:0-1842 GCF_011392965.1 Frieseomelitta varia
AAAAAAAAAAAAAAAAAGAAATAGTAACGTAGGAACAATTTTCTTAATCAATCTACAACCTCGTTTTCTCGAAGCAACACCAGGAGAAGAAATATACCAACACCTTTCCCTATATTTCCGTAATATATCACGTATATATTACGCACCTGGAACACGAACGGAGCACGGCTGGCAGCCGATTGCTGCCGGCACTGCTGATTCCGTTTCGGCTCGTCGTTCTCCTTCAGCGACTCCTCGAGCGACTCCTTCAGCGCCTGTATACCGGCGAACGACTTCTCTGTAGGCTGGACCGGTCTCGGGAAGGTGTTATCCTTCCGCGAGCCGTCCTGAGACTGTACGTGCTCCTTCCTCGGCTTGTTGTCCGCCGCGCGGAACGTCGTGCTGGTCACTGTCAACGGTTTCGCGCGATCGGCGGCGACGGAAGTGGCGGTGGTAGAAACGACGGTTGTCGGTGGTTCCGGTGGTTCCACGGCAACCAGGGAGAATCGTTGCTCGTCGCCGATCGCGAGTTTGTTGTTGTTGTTGTCGTCGTTGTTGTCGTTATTGTTGTTGTTCAGCTGAACACGAATGCAAAGCTTGGCGGTGGTTTGGAGCGGCGGCTCGACGACCAGGTTGCCCGAGACAGCAGCCGATTCCTTCGGCTTCACGGGCTTCTTCTCCTCGGTGTCACGTGCTGCGAGCTGCCGCGCGCTGTACACCTCATCCTCGCGCTCCACGCCGCTGAAAGCAGAAAATCCTACCTGGTGGAGACTGTCGGCGGCCGCCAAATCATCTTCCCCTCACTCGCGACCACTTTCTCACTCTCTCTCTCTCTATCTCTCGATCGAAGTTCGACGACGACGAAGAAGGCTGGATCGATTTCTGTCTAACCGCGAAGGAGATACCTCGCGTCCGTCACTTTCCAAATTAATTGTCGCGGGGGTGAAAGTTTCTCGCTCGTACGGAGAACGGAGAAACTCAACTAACTATCGGACCACCGTCGGTGAAATTGCGAAGCGAAATGACGTGTCTGGTTTGTTCATGCGTTCGTTTAACATTAAACGTATCTTTATATATATATGTGTGTGTGTGTGTGTGTGTGTGTGTGTGTTCCTACTGCGATCAGGTCAGTCAGGATAATTGTCAATTTCACACAGGGAACAATGTACAAAATAGCTTTCGGATAACGAGAGAAAAAAAATATAGATTTTGTCATTTAGAGTTAAACGAAAAATGCGGAGTTTTGAATTGAATTTTTGATAACCGGTCGTTTGACTGGGTCATTGGTCCTCTCTCTCTCTCTCTCTCTCTCGAGAAAGATAATTCCATTACACTTTGACCTAATTTCTCCAATCTCTTGGTAATTATCGTATTTCGAAAACTCCTCGAAAACGAAACGACGATAGTTAATGAAAGAGCGAGACGACAACGACGATCCAGCTTCCGCGGGGGAATTCAACTCTGTGCAAAGCGTTCACCAGCGGAGTACCATCCAGAATGAAAGATCGAGAAAGAAAGACCTGGTCGATGGAAAACGGAAAGTTCCGTAGAAATTCGCGATGAAGAAGAAACGCGATGGAGAGAGTATCGACGAGGAGAGTACGCCGGGTGTTCAGAAAAGCCTGTGCCAAATCTCAGCGTGTACAAACCTGCGCAGTACTCACCGAAACAAGCAAAACAGTCTTGATAAACATAGACTCGCGAACCATTAGTTTCGGATTTAATTAAACAAGCAAACAGTCACAGCTCGTCTTGTACTCGTTTCTCGACAAACACTTTTGCATATATATATATATATATATATATATATATATATATATATATTTTTTTTTCGATTAACTCCAGGTATCTACGTGTTCCCTT
>NW_025108838.1:0-1843 GCF_011392965.1 Frieseomelitta varia
GAATTTAGTGGCGAGTTCTATTTCACGAAAAAAAAAAAAAAAAAAAACACCTGTCAAAGGATGATCTTCATCACGAATCGTTTCACGTTTGTTTCATGTATTTACAAGTTGTAATTTTACGTCACATAAATTTCCTTACAGTTGTGAAAAATGTTCGAGGTTTAACCCGTTGCGCTGGCAACTGGTTCGCGGACCATAACGAGTGACCGAACCGTATAGAATAATTCGTTGCTTTCCTTTTCTTTTCAACTCGTCGGTACGATATCGCTGGATAGAAACAATTGATAAATAATAAATTTATTATTCGTTTTGCCTGGGTTACATTTGAATGCACTTAAAACTGAGAAAATGTTGCAATTTGGAAAAATTCCCGATCATTCCAGCGCAAGAGGTTAAAGAAGATTCAAAATTCACGGCGAAGAAATGAAAATTCGATGAAGAAACGATTCTGTGAAATCGAGGGTGCGCTTGTCCTCTTCAATTTCCATCCTGCAGTTTCAGAAAGAAACGAAAGCGACAGAAGACGGTGAAGAACAGAATGGGAGGCAGCCCACCCACGTCGCAGAGTCCGCGACAAACAATAAAGTCGTCCCGGGAAGCTGCACGACCAGCGTGCAACCTGTTTTCCCCGCGTATTGTGCACGGGCGTGCACAGAGTTTTGCCGGAACAAAACTAGAGAGGCAACCGTGAGATAACTGCGCTTGTCGTACGTACGGGGGAGGAGATCGTAAAAGCTGCGTCGGTAGTTTTAAAAATTACGCCGGCACGCTCCGCGTGTCTACCTAGTGAATAATCACAGGCACGAATCTACGAGAGGCGAGACACACATACCCTAGCTAGGCGATTTAGCGCGCCGAGAATTACGTTTCGCGCAAACTGTCGCGAGAGGTGGCTGCGTTATAACCTAAGATTTGTTCTCGTCGCCGGTGATAAATCATGCACGCGAAAATCGACCAACAACCTGGCTTCTTCGACGCAACCGGCTGCGCCAGATAGGGGTGGTCGCCTGGCGGATTGCTCGTTCCCCTTCCCCCAAGTTTAATTTTCAACGCAGTTTTTACGCCATGTACGTTTGGAAAAAAGAAAAGATGGAAAATGGATTTCGGACAGTTTTTATAATTGAGAATTTTTCAACTCGACTGAGAATTTCTCTCTCTTTGGAATTTTGTTCTCTCTTTGAAAAAGGTGCCTTGATGTAGGACATCACAAGATTTTATTCCAAATAGGAGAGAATTTTTTTTTTTTTTTATATACAAATTAAATTTATTTAAAAAAGACTAGATATTAATAAATGCGACAAACGTTTAATTTTTAAATTTATTTCTTTTATTTTACAAAAAAAATTATATATATATACTTAGATCATTTACTTTCAAGACAATTAAAATTATTAAAATAAATTAATGAACCATAATGAAAAGGTACAAAATAAATTTTACTCATTTACTTTAAAAAAAGATTCATTTTCATTACTTTGAACCATTAATAATATTATTAATTTTTACTAAAATATATTTTTATTATAAAACTTGATTTAATTATATTAATTTAAAATTAAATTCTGAATTGAAAGAAATGTCTTAACACAGAGCGGAACGATAGTTCGCAAAATATTATTCGAAAATTATGTCATTCCTTGCCACGACGGATGCTTCAAGTAGTAGAAAATTTTTGAGAATTTCTCAATTAAAAATAGATGCCTTAACGTAGAGTGGAACGATATGTCAGATGATTTTATTCGAAAGTTACGTCGTTCTTTGCCACGACGGATGCTTCAGAGCAGTAGAAAATTTTCAATTGGGAATCTCTGAATTAAAAAAAAAAAAAAAAAAAAAACGTAGA
>NW_025108839.1:0-18363 GCF_011392965.1 Frieseomelitta varia
ATTATTTATTTTTATGTTATTATAATATTTTATAATATTTTTGTACTACTCGATTGATTGTAAGTATGAATATTTTTTGTACGACGGGTAACAAAAACTTCAAATGTTTTTCTCAAAAGATATGATATTATTATTTATTTTTATGTTATTAGAATATTTTGTAATATTTTGTTTTTTTTTGTACTGCTCGATCGATTGTAAGTATGAATATTTTTGTACAACGGGCGACAAGAACTTGAAATGTGTTTTTCTCAAATCTATATTTTTTATACTGGCTGACAGGATATACTCACGTTTTTTAGTTGACCGATTGAAATTTGGAGGAGATCTTCACGGGATACCTTTATCGCGTGAACCACAGATTTCAAAATTTGATGATTTTTTCCTATTTTTTTTTTTTTTTTTTTTACCACCCAAAGGACAAAAAGCACAAGAAAAATCGATACTTAAACTTCGAAATGCTGCGATTTTTTTAATTTTCGAAATTTCGCTGTTTCCGTGGTTCATACGATAGCCATATTTATACTAATTTAGATGCTTTTTGGTTTTTTAGTTTCAAATAACCAGGTGAACCACGTCGAATCACGTCATTCGAACCCGTTTTTAAAAACATGCTTCAGCTAAGGCTATATTCTAATTTCCACAACTTTCATTAAATTTCGTTAAAAAGAAAAAAAATTGTAAATACTCTTTAAGTATGAATAAATCTGTGTACGAAATCAAACCGGATCACCAGAATACCCCCTTAACATTTCGCGGCAACTTTTCAGAGTTGTTCCGAGTATCAGCGTCTTAAATAACTGCGATTGTTACGGACGAGAGTTATTGTAATTGGTGTTGGAAACAAAATTCTGCTAATGAACCATTAGGCAGGGGAGGTTTCGTTGCCTTGTGCATTTCGACCTGTTCGTAATTTTTAATTAAAGATAACAGCAGGGATAATGGCGAACCCGTGTACAGCAACGCATACGCGTTTGTTCGCAAAGGGAGGACGACTTTGGGTCTCGTTTGAGAGGAAACTCGTTGAGAAGAATGTTTCCCATTTCGTTTCACCTTCGTGAAGAATCGATTATATTAATAATCTGTAATCTGAAGTCCAGATACGAGAAGGAGACACTAGGATTCTCAAAGCAAGTAGTGTAACCCAGTACGTAGTCAGACATTTGGCTCCTGTACGCAGCGAAAGATGTGTCAGCGATGAGAAAATAATTGCGTCTTCGTTTCGTGATGAAACACGAGGGGTGAGGGGTAAGAGAATGTCACTTGACACACTATATTTCGCATGAGCATCCGCGAGTGGCCGGCACTTTTTTTGTGAAAGTAACGTAGAACGGGGATAAAGAGATTCTAAAGATTTGTATACTGAAAAAAATTGAAATAAATAATAACAGGAATAATATTTTTAAACATATACGTATGTTAAATAATTTTCTTTCGCCTGGTAAGATTCCAAACATTTTACAAAATTTCTCCACTGAAAAATAAAGTAAAGTATACTGTATTTGTGCAGCAGAAAAGATACTTCGGACGAAACACATTTCTTTTAAAATCCTTTACGTGGCCAAACAGAGATTTATGAAAGCTAAGGTTCCTGGCGATGCATGGTAAAGGCTTGTTATTTCATATATGATACAAACTGAAGTGAAAAATAGAAAGATCCTACTATTTCTTTCTACGAAAAAATTCTTCTAACGACACACGATATTAACGTTAGAATCGCTACCCTAAGAACGCTAACCTAATCCCGATTTCACAAATGCGCGCAACGCGCAAGAGCGTTGAAACGAAACTAATGAAAACTCGACCTACAATTACAATTGTAAACAATTGTAAGCACGATGCGCGTGAATTGTCGTATCGCCCCGCGCAGCGGAAAGTAACGAGCAAAAAGCGGTCTGCGTGCAAATTCTCGAAAGTTTTGTTCGACGGCGAGGGGAAGCTAGTGAAGGCATGCGTGATAGTATGCGACGTAAGGGTGGTGAGGGAAAGGGCGAGGGAAAGATAGCGGGTATAGCTATAAAACCGAACGATCATCCTGTCCTTTATCCGCGTTCTAACGAGTCTTCGATACCCCACTTGGCTCGCGTGTCGACGACCGTCGTTGAACACGAAATGAAAAATTGAATATTAGCGGTGGGTAAACACGCTACAAGGGGAGGGGCCAAGGATCAAGATTAATTAATTCTCGTTTCTAACGTGCACGCGCGTGAGCGCAATCTTATTCGGGCAATTAGTCTTTTTCGCGAGACATCGAAACGCGCGTTGGCTCTTTCGGGACACACACACACACACACACACACATACACGGAGAAGCTCGTCGGAAAAAATGAGTCTGCGTATTTCAACCTGGTAAATAATTAAATAACCGTGCCGAGTATCATTTGTCGCGTGAAAATTAAAGTATAAAACTTTGACTGAAAATGCTACAGAACGCGTTGTCAGGAATTTTCAGTCAAGGAAAAGACACGACGTAGCTTTTCGTTAGGTTGTCTGAATTTCGAGGGTACGAAATTCAACAAATTCAACGATTGCCAATGCGTCACCGAGGAGCAAAAGCGAGACGGAATATTTCAGGGTGCAGAAAGGAAAAGAAAAAAAAAAAGAGAAAAAAATAAAATAAAATAAAATAAAATGAAAGCAAAAGCAAAAGCTACAGGCACGCGGAACGATCCCCTTGAAAGTTTAAAGTCAACTTTCGCTTTTCCAGCGTCGATCCGCTGGTAATGCCCTCCACCTCAGCGCCGCGTGCCGTTCTCCATTCCCCCTATCTCCAGGAGTCAAGGTAATACTCGGTCGCAATAAACGCGGCTCGCTGACTAAACTTTCCCCGAGACCGGACGCGCATGATCTAACGGCCACGTGGGAAAATCCGCCCTCCACGTTCCTGCACATTTCGCCGACGTGAAAACGCTGTGTCGTTTTTTTTCTACTGTTTTTCTAGGACCGATTACATCTGATCAGAGAGAGAGAGTTCAATTTCGATTACTTTAGCCGACAACGGATCCTTTCAACTCGACTGACATACTCACAGGAGTATTTCCCAGAAATTTCCATTCGAACACACGTTTATCTACCAACTGTTGTTTCATTATGTTTCTTTCTTACACGAAACTAGCATTGAAATTTGTTAATTCAATTTCGACTGGGTGAAATCGTGAATGAATCGTGCGTCAGAGATTTCTGATAGCGTCGCGTGTCAGAGTTTCTCCCTTTTCGATATCTATTCACCTCGTTGTTTCTGCTGAACGTTGACCTACATGGGTCAGAGGAACGGCAATTTGGAAAAGAGTTACGACGAAATTGCTTTTTCCGTCAGATGGTATTCTAGGATGTCCTCAGTTTCTTTTTTTTTTTTTTTCTTTCTTTTTCGGGGGAGAGGCGGAGGAAAGCCGCAGGTAGTTTGAACGTGGAGGGTGCGCGCGTGCGGGACAAAAGTTTCGCCGGCGGTTCGAATTAATGGCAAATCCATAGTGGGAGCAGAGCGCGCGTAAGCTCCGCTCGACCAGCCCTCGCTGCCGTTTTAGTGCCTCGAAAGCTCCATCTCTCGAGATACGTCGGTAAGTTACATCGGGGACTTAACCCTCTTCCACTCGATCGTGGTTTATCCACCGAGTTCTCGACGAATCGGTCGATAAACGCGTTACAGCATTACGTAACAAGTTGCAGAATATTTAGAATATTTTACAAATTACGATTGTCCTCGTGCGACAGTCTTTTCTAATTTCTGAAAAAAAAACCGCAGTGCAGCATAATGAAAATTTAAGTAAGAAGTTTAACAGCAATGCAGTTTAATGAAAGCAGATCGCTTGAATTAAAAAAATTTCATCGTCGTTGCCTTCGAAGCATTTCGATACTATCCGATCCTATCTATTAAATTATTATCGATCGAGTATAATAATTATAATATATATTAATATTAATATTATTATAATTAACATAATATTATATATTATATATTAATATATAATATATATTAATATTAATATTATTATTATTACTATAATATTATATATTATTATAATTATATTAATTATTACAATAATTATATTATAATTATATTATAATAATATAGTATTATATTATAATTATAATTATATAATTATTGTTTAATAATAATAAGTAATATAATTGTTATATTATTATATTATTATAATTATATATAATATTATGTTATAATTATAATTATATAATTATTATTTAATAATAATAAACAACATAATTATTATATTATTATAATTATATAATTATTATTTAATAATGATAATAAATAATATAACTATTATATTATTGTAATTATATAATATTAATATTAATTATTATATATTATTATAATTAATATTATTATACATATTATATAATTTCGTACTCGAAGCCAGCTCCCTTCAAACCGAATTATTTCGATCGTAACGCATCATTCTAATCATCGCGCAAAGGTCGCAGGCTGAAACACTCGTTCGCCTCCCGAGATTCAATTTACTGGTACGATCGCGGCAATATTGCAGCCGCGGGATTGTATAATATTCGATGCGTTTACGCGAGCAAAGCGCGAGCTAAATGACGCATGCACGTGTGCACAGCTTAAGCTGATTCAAGTGGAGGGGGAGGGGGGCGAGAATGGGGGAGGTGGGGAATTGGCAAGTGATGCAGAGCACCACGGGGGATGCTTATTCCTCGTGTGCAACACGGGGTGCAAGCTTAATCTTCGGACGAGCCGAAGCGGGTAACCTATAACGGGATGTGTCGGGATTATAAGTTGTAAGCCTCCGACCCGCGAAATCCCATTCGTTAATACACGAGCTTGCGGTAAGGCCGCAAGTGGATTCAAGATTTTTTTTTTTTTCTTTTCCTTTTTTTTTTTTTTTTTTTTTTTTTTTTTTTTTTTTTTTTTTTTTTCTTTCTCTTTCTTCCATCCTCCATTTATATTTTACGTCGCGCTCCTCTCCCCTCTGTGCAACTTAAAGCTCTGCCTGTTCACATTCGTTATTGATTGATTTATTTGTACGTTATGTTTCGTTTGTATGTGACTATTGCAAATCCTTTTTTATCTCGCTTATCTCTTCGCGCTTGGTTTTTTTTTTGTTTAATCCTAGTATGGGAATGTAGCTAGCAGTGTCTGTTTTGTATGTCTAGTAGTATCTTGTATGTTGTGTCTATGAAACACTATATCAAACTATGTAATATTTTACTGTACTACTGTACATAAGTAGTATATTATATAGTATTCTGTAATATATAAGATTTATATATATATATATAATTATTATATAGTTAAATAAATGAAATTATGAAATATTTATTATATTTAGAAATGTAAAATATTTTAAATGTTTTAATACAAAATATTTTAATTAAACAAAATAAGTAAATGAAATTATATAAATTACATATAAAATATTTATTATATTCAAAATTACATGATTATTATATAATATTGTCACTCGTTATGGTCCGTCGACCAGTCGCTAGGTTAAACGGATTCCATAAATGAAACTGTTACAATAATTGTTGAAACTGTTGCAATTTTACAAAAAGGAATCACTCGCGGAATGGCTCGTTTTCAATTTTTTTTTCGAGAAAATTTTCAAGACACCTGAAACGACGACGCCACGAGCGAAGAAACTGAATTTTCACCGCGCCTCTCCTCTGTCTTCGATAAACGCGAACGTCACCGTCCGCGACACCTGTTTCCGGATATACCTTTTACCGATCGGCGCCGTGCACTCACGTACACACGTACCGGATGATTCACGCTAGGAACCTTGTTTCTGACAGATGCTCTAAACACCTATGTACATACGTACATACATACGTCCAAGTAACACGTACATACACTCCCGTCCATAAGTCACCGGACACTTGCTCATTCTGATCTAAACAGTTACTAGAGCACAGATATACTTTTCTAGATTAATTTTATTATACAATCTTGTTACATGTACTCGGTTTACTCTATTTTATGACAATACTTGAAAACAAAACTGACATTTAACGCGTATGGTCTGAATAAATATTATTCAAAGTATAAATAGTCAAAAATATGTATATGTATATTTAAAAAAATCGAATCGATGTATTTTGAGATGAATTGGACAGAAGCCTTCAGAAATGTGTCCAAAGTAAAAGAAAAAAGACTTGTGGGAGAAATTAGAAGGAGCGTGGAAAGAAATTCATTTCGAAATATTGTTAAAATTAAATGGAAGTATGCCACGATTATTTCTGGCCTTCATATTTGCATAAAGATATCAGATATGTTATATACGTTATAATTTCGTAAGATTTTTGACATATAAACAATTTGACATTATAGAATATCGTTACAATTTTAATATTAATTATTGAAAAAAATTTTATAATTTATTATTTTACATTAAAAGATTAAATTTAAATATTTTTATAAACATATATATATAATTATTAAAAAAAATTTTTTTTTTATTTTAAAAAATAAGATACAATGATTAAATTAGTAATAATTTAATTAATTATTATATAAAATATATTTTATAATATAATATATAAATATAAGGAATTAAGAAAAATAAATATATTCACCTGTTTATCAAAAAACATGTCTTATTGAAAATAATTTTAAATCAATCTGCCCAACGAATAAATTAAATGGCTGCAGTATACTGACTGTAAAAAAGGTAGCATAATAATTTCATTTTTAAATGAAATCTGGAATGAAAGGATTAATGAAATATATACTGTCTCATTATTTATTTTATGAATTTAAAATTTTATATATTAAATTATATATATATATATATTCGAACTCGCGCTGGCGATAATATAATTACATTTTTATTAAAATTTTACATTCATAAAATAAATATGAGACAGTATATATTTCATTTATATATACTGTCTCATATTTATTTTATGAATTTAAAATTTTAATAAAAGTGTAATATATATATATAGTGTTCTGAAACTCACGCAGCGGCGCTGTATGATCGAGGTGAATCGATACGAATCGCGCATTGTTACAGAGTTACGCTGTGCGCGGTGTCGCGATAGGGTTATCGCGATCTGTTATCGAGTTACATACGGCGGTACAGCTGGACTTTTTGATACGATCTACCATCCGTGGCAGAGGATTCCGTAAATCACACGACGCCGCCCAAAAATAGCAGCTGGATCTCGCGATGCCGCGAACAACATGCGGCGATTACTTTTGAATCAGCGCTAATTAACCGGCCCGATAACAGTAAGTCACTCACATCTCTAGCGTCCCGCTAAATTGCCTAACGTTGGCTTCCGATCACTCGTTCGTCGACACGCTTTTCTTACAAATGTGACTGCTGACAAAAATTAGGGGATATCACAAAATGAATGTGAAGCGACAAACAAAAGAAGTGTTTGACTTTTTGTTATTTTTTTCTTTTTTTTTTTTGTTAAACAAGAATATATCTGAAAAGCAAACAGCAAGTTTAATATATAATAAAATAAATATAAAAATAGTCAAATTACATCATGTATCAAATTGATAATTCAAAATTAATATGATGAATTAAGGAAAAAAAATGAAAATAATATATTCGAATTAATGAAATAATTAATATTAATTTTCCAATTAATACATGAATTCCATGAAATTCAATTGATAAAAAAAAAAATTGATCCATAAATTCTGTCATTTATACAAAAATAAGCATTTTTACATTCAAATATTTGAATAATAAAAAAATATAAACCTATTAAAATTGTAGATAATAATGCTTTTACACTTTTTAAAGAAAAACTATTTAAAAAATATAAATGACCTAATGTAATATAAAAACCTGAAGTAATTAAAGTAAATGATATATATATTATTTCTTTTGTAAAATAAAAAAAATTAAATGTTTGTCGTATTTATTAATATCTAGTTTTTTTTAAATAAATTTAACTTATATATAATTAAATATTAATATTTAATTAATTCTATTATATAAAAAACTATAAATTTATTTGTATAATTCTATTATGGGACAAACTATAAATTTATTTGTATAATTTTATTTTTTAAATTTTTTAAATTGTGATTATTAATTAATAACAGAAAAAAATGTTGTGTGTACAAAATTCTACGATCAACTCTACTGAGCACCTTCATCCCTTCACCCTAACAGTTCCTCCCCCGACTCATTCTCAGCTCTACAACAGTTTCATTCCCACTCAAACGAAACTATTCAGACTGCCAAAAAAAAAAAGAAAAAAGAAAAAAAAAAGAAAGCAATTAACAAAATTCGCAGCTCTCTCTCTCTCTCTCTCTCTCTCTCTCTCTTACTCGCCCTCTAACCAAAAATAAAAAAATCCCTAGACCAAACAACCGTCCGCGGAACCGTCAAGTAAGAAAACAGAGAAATAGAAAGCATTCGGTGCCGAACCGTCGTTGGAATAATTACGAGAACGGGAGCGTAAGGATCGGGTGGAGAGAGCGGGTAACGAGCGAGAGAGGGTGTCGACGCGGCGGCTCGCGCTTAATCCGACCGGTTCGGTGAAAAGGGGGTTGGAGTCCGAACCTCGCCAGCGCGAGTTCGAATAATAATTGCAGCCGATTCTACTCCGGATCACGGCGAAGCGAGAAAAGGAGGATCGAAAACCGTTGACGCGGAAGTCGTTCGTCGCGTTTGGCCGCGCAACGAAACTCGATGAATCGCCACGGAATGCAACCAATGCAGCCAGATCGAAGGGGAGGGGGATGATGGATCGGGCCGCTGATTGGTCACGCGTGCTCGCTCTTTTCTTTTTTTCTTTTTTCTTTTTTTTTTTTTTTAACCGAGCTGGGGTGATGGGGTGCCGCCCGTTAATTAAAGCTTCTTAGGACAGAGTCTGGAGTAGTAGGCGTGCCGTGTATGTAATTGTGCATTCCCCGGTTGGCAGGCCTGGTTGGTGAAGAGGGGTCTTTGTTTTAAGAAGGGACAGCAGGGGCGTACACCCGCTGACAATGCCCACCGACTGCACAATGCCAACCTCTGTGCGTTTGTGTTTCTGGCTGCCTGCCTCGATATCATCCGCGATCCCTTTCTACTTTTCTACTTTCCTCTCTCATACATATACACGTATATCGCGGCCTTCTCTGTCATTTTTCTGCACCAGTTTGTCTGTCCCTTTCCGTTCTGACTTGCAGAAGACAGTAGGTAAGGTTTGCTCACTCGCTTTGGGTACCAGGCGGTGCAAAAGTGATGGTCGAACCGTCAGTTCGTATTTACTCCCCTTCCTTTCGAGCGGCCATCGTTGAGCCCTCGCGAAGTGATTTCTTTTTATAAAATTGCAACAGTTTCAACATTCGTTGTGACAGTTTTATTTAACGAATCCGGGTTTATTTAACCTCTTGCGGTAGTAACTGGTTGACGGACCATAACGAGTGACCAAACCGTATACAATATATTTATTAATATTATATTATTAATAAATGATATTTAATTTAATTATATCGTGTATGTAATTATATATATAATATATAAAATATATATATATATTTTTATATTTTTTTATATATAATATAATATATATATATATATAAAATTGTGATTATATATACAATTATTGTATAATTAAGGAAATGTACAATTATATAATATATATAAATATTACAAACATAAATATGTATATATTACTATATTGATATAATTATACATTTGCTTTTTTAACTGTACATCGAATCATAACGAGTCCTTCATTATACTACAAAATTCTCTCGCTACGTCAAAAATTTCCCGTCACCAAAAAAGAATGGAAAGGAGGGGAGGAAGAAAGATGAAGTGAGGTGCAACAGCGAGGATGGTTAACAAACTGCTCGCGAAATAAGTTTCCAGCAGCGTGCAACTTCAACTCAACGGGTCACGTCGCGAAAGACGCACGATGACTGCCATACGTTCAAAAACTTTTGCATCTGACAATGTACTGTGCGCTGTCTTTCTCCATCGTCGCGATTCCCTCACTTTGTTCCCACGCGAGTTTTTCCCTCTGTGTTGCTAGACTCGTATCTAGACATCTATCTCTCCGCAAACTCTCTTTCTCTCTCTTTCTGTCTCAGCGTTTTCAATTCTTTTCGCGCGATCCTCTCTGTCCCACTGCTTTGTCTCCGTTTCAACGACCATCTTTATCCGTCTGTCTCGTAGCTCGCGTGTCCTCCTCTCCTCCCCCACTTTCACCCTTTCGCCCTGTTTCTTGCCTCCTCTTTTCCCATCTGTCGCGCCGATATGCTTCTCTCCACCTTTGCGCCTATCTCCTCTATGTTTCCCTCTATGCTGTCTGTTTCAGCCTGTCTTTCCCCCAAACTGAAATCCACTGGTCTCTTTCTGCTCCTCGTTCAATCGGCCCTCGTCACTTTGTCGCCCTGGACACACTCTGACACGAGAGAGGCACTCGTTTTCTGCGCCTAGAGTTTTGTTTTAAGCTTCTCGTTGGCTGTGAGCTGAACGTCGAACGCAAATTTCGCGCAGATGTCGCATTTACAGTGTGTTTAATGAGAACGTGCGCGTCGTTTGTTTGAAAAAAAAAAAAGAGAAAGAAAATTTCTTTTTGTAAACAATTTTACACAGATCGAAAGTACTGTTATGTGTTCAATCTCGAACACGTTGGCGATTATTTTTTGGACGAGACGTGCTTCTTTTCCTAACTTTTCAGTATACGAATAATAAATATAGGCAGGGACCTTCGTATTTCTCGAATTTGATGACTTATTGTTAGATTTTCTATTGTTTGAGACACCTGTTTTCAAGACTCTTATGTTTAATAGAATAACTATGTATACTAAACGCACGGTGATTTTAATTTTATCACATTTTACTTGCAGCATTATTTCCCATTATTTCAAGACTCTTACGTTTAATAGAATGACTAAGTATACTAAGTACATACGGTGAGTTTAACTTTATTACATTTTATTTGCATTACTGCCCATTCGCTTTATAAATTTAAATCAAAGTTGGCTAACTGGCGGCCCGCCAGCCCTTGTCCCTACTTTTCTGATCGCTGACGCTATCCCCTCCGCTGCATCGATCTCCCCACTCCTCGCCGTGCATGAGCCCCACTCTCTCAGTCTGTTGATCTCCCTACCAAGCAAGTGGTGAGATCGATTCAGTGGAGGCAAGGGCTCCCGGACCGTCAGTTAGCCAATTCTCACTTAATTTCTTGCGCTGGAATGACGTGCACGTCGAGAATCTTTTGTCCAAAAATTGCAACATTTTCTCAGTTTCAAGTATATTTAAATAAAACAAAATAGGCAAAAGCAAATGATAAATTTGTTACTTCTGAATAATTTCTGTTCAGTGATATCATACCGACGAGTTCAAAAAGAAAGTGACAAATTATTGTATACAGCGCAAGGGGTTAAAGAGAATATTTGCTCGGACTTGAGTTTTACCGATACTTCACGTGTGGAAACTCGTAGAAATGATTAATAAAAATTCCAAGAAATAATTAATAAAAATTTCGAGAAATTTCTCTAAGCGGATTAACCAGAAAAGAAAGAATTACACTGCCATAATTTAATAAAAATTAAATAGGGAATTAAAATTAATTATAATACATAAAAATATCAGCAATAATGATTAAATTATATTATAAGTTAATAATTTGTAAATTTTGTTATAATAGCAATAATTATTATATTAAGTTTATTAATTTTAGGGAAAATTTAAATTAATATTGATAGTATATATTTTTATATTAAAATATATTAAAATTAAATAATAAATTAAATCTGGATTCCCTGTTATATTAATTTAAAAATAAAATTTTCATAATTATGTGGAAATAGAGAAAATTCTATAGGATTGATTTCACCTCTGCTTTGATTTTTCAAAATCGTCTGAAGAGATGATTTCAATACTTGATTCTATACTACAAAATATAAATTTATACTATAAATACAAAATAATACTATAATCTATATTAAATACAAAATATAAATTTATACTATAAATACAAATAATACTATAATCTATATTATACACTATAATCTATTACTATAAATACAAATCTATACTACAAATACAATTAATATCATAAAATATAAATCTGTGCCACAAATACAAATAACAGTATAAATCTATGCCAATATAAAAATATATCAAAACATAAATCTATACTCTAATATAAATACTAATCTATAATCCATATTATATACTATAAACTATATTATAAATACAAATCTATAAGGATGATATATTATAAATACAAATCTATACAGGTGGTTAAATTATAAGCGTAATTCGCATTATCTGCGTATGATCAGTCAAGTTAGTTCAGAAATATAATAAATAGAGTACGAAACGAACAATTTGTCAAGTTTGCTTAGGGATTTAACGATTAACAGCGATAAAACAAACAAATATAAAATATACCATATTGTATATCATTTATGAGAAAGGAATGTTTTTTCATAAATATTTTATTAATATCAATAGTCAAACTTCATTCCAATATCCTCTACGAGTCAAAAGAGCCGCGAAAGTTCTTCATCTGGCCCACTGTGGTCCGGACAAGTTGAACAGGCAACTGTTAGAAAGGATCGAGAAGCCGAAGTCGTAAGGTAGGATGGAGGATAATTGGCCAAGGCCAGGGTTAAAATAACGGCGTTATTGCGGACGATTGGTCGTTAATAATATTGGTAATTCGAGGAGATGTCTAGAGCCTCGAGGAGATAACCGAAAGTGGCGCTCGTTTCGAATCAGAACCGCCTCCTTTCGTTCGCCGAACGCGATCCGACCAGATACCAAGAATCACTTAGAGCTGAATTGCTCGTGTGCGCTTGAAGCGAGCGAGCCGGAAGAATAACGAGGTGTTGGTTGGAATTCATTGAAGCCTTCGACTCCCTCTCGAGGAGAGATTTTTTGTGTGGAACGGGCTGGCGAGAATTGATTCTATCATCTCGTTTTCTTTCCTTCGATAATGGTAATTTTTTTTGGGGGGGGGGGGGGGGGAGAGGAAAAGTTTTTCAATTGATAATTGTTCAAAGTTTGAAGTATGGTAGTTGTCGAGAATTTTTTAATTAACGAGGTCGTCCAAGTATAATTCTTTTTGTCGCTTTGAAAGATTTTCCAATAATAATAAATTTGCAAATACAAATTTTAGAATACTTATTAGAGTCTTCACTACGTTGTACGCAATAGTCGATTTTTAAGCCATTTGTTTGAGAATTTTCTAGAGAGAATAATTTTTTAACTTACTGGATCGTTTGTTTGTCACCTGATTTTTCTTAGCATTTTAAATTTAAATATAAATTTTCTTACCAGAGACTTCCATAAAATCTGGAAAAATCCTGATTATACTTGTTAAAGTCTCTGTTACGTGTCATTGATAATTTTTAGGAATTTTGTAGGGAAATAATTTTTAAATTAATCTGGACCACTTGTCCACGTTTAATTTTTATCGTGAAGATTTTCAAAATAAATTTGCAAAGATTTTTGAATACTTATTAGAGTCTCTACAATGCGCGATGAATTTTTAAGCCACTTGTTTGAGAATTTTCTACACAGAATAATTTTCAAATTACTGGATCGTTTGTATCCAATTTATCGCCCAAATTTTCTCACCATTTTAGAGACTTCCAAAAAAGAAAAAAAAAAAAATTGAAAAACATTCTTAGACGCTCGTTAAAGTCTCTGCCACGTTGTACAGTAAATTTTCAAGCCAATTGTCAAGGAAATATATTTAGAAAAATAGAAATTTGCCAGTGAAGTTTCGTCCGCGACGTCAACGATTTTGGCTGACTACAAAGAGCTTGATCTACTGGAGCGTTAAAACGTCGAATCTAAAACTCTAGGATCGACGTTTTGATATTATCACAGCTCCGAGGAAGTTCGAAATTTATATCGCGAAAGAAATTCAGAATCAGTCTTCGGGAAGTTTCATCCCCGAATTTCTTCGATCGACTGGTCCGTAACCTTTGAATTTATACCTCTGAACTTCCCTGAACGAATCGCGAGAATGATCGACCACTCGACTGAGTAATTGCTTTCGACTGTCCATAAAACTTCTCTGAAAGGGCTTGAAATTTGTTCTCGGAACGTATAACTCGTCGGATTCATCGTCGTCTGTCATTGTTATTCCGTTTCTGTGTAACTTTCTAACATTTTCTATCTATTTATTCGTGTATATTTCTATATACACTTGTATATAAATGTAATTTGTACAAATTATTGTATATAATTACATTTTCTGTCTATTTATTCGTGTATATTTCTATATACACTTGTATATAATTAAAAATTACATTTATTATGTACAAATGTAATTTGTACAAATTATTGTATATAATTACATTTTCTGTCTATTTATTCGTGTATATTTCTATATACACTTACATTATTGTATATAATTACAAACTTACTGTTTGTGAACAGGGGAATTTAAAATTTATACATTTATATTTTCATTTTTAAATTTTACTTGAATTTTAATATAATTTCTTATAATAATTTTATATTTAAACTTTTATATTTAAAATTTATTTCCTATGTTAAATTTATTTTTAATTTGCAATTGTTATCCCATTGAAAATATTTTAACGCAACCATTCGACATTTTCTTTTTATTATGTTTCTTCGACTTGCGATGAAAACAATATAGTCCAATTTAAAAGAAGAGAGAAAAGAAACTAAAGATGACCTTGGATGTAATTGCGGAAACTCACAAAAAAAATTGATACTTCGCCACCTTGCAACCCCCGTGCAACTTTTCCATCTGTCGAACAATTTTTCATTGTATACGCGCGAGAAAAAAAAGTTGTTTCACGTTGTTGCAAGTTCCCGGCCGCGTACGTCACTGAAGATAAAAGAATCTACTCGAATTTCCTTCCGTCCGAAATCACCCGGCCGTCCAAACAACTTTCCAGAGCCCACGTTCTCTCGCGGCGCGAGGAGAGAAGCATTATCGCATCACGCGTCACCTCGCGGCGTGCACACAGTCATATTCGCTAACGAAATTCCACGAGAGGGAAGGATACGTTTCTGCCGGCGGAGTCGGCAGAAACCTAAACGAAGCGGCGCCGGCTCCTTCCCCCGGTTGCAACTGGGAGTGGAAGGAGAATCGCTCGAATTGCCACGTTTCTCTCACGTTTCTTCCTACCCCACCGCCCTTGGTGCTCGGCATTCAAGCCGTGTGTGCAGACGGCCGCTTGTAACTTACCCCCTTCAACCCTGGTTAACCTTGCCGCGCTCTCGCGTCGTTGGATAACGGGTGGAATTCTTATTCGGAAGCGGCGGGCCGGATCGCTATCGCGCGGCGAAATTTACCAGTTCGCCCCCCCACGTTCCCTTTCCGCGTGACCTTACGAGCCGCTGTTCTCGGTGTGAACGCGCCCTCAGGACTGCTCTTATCGGCAGCGGCGCGCCCGCTCCTTTTCCAACCCCCTCCAGCCCCTCGGTTCGCTTATCTCGACCCTCTTTAACCCGGTGATTCGCCCCCGCTCTCAACCCCTGGCCATCGAAACAATACCGGCAACCCATCGCCCGGCTAAAAAGGTATCAAAGTTTTTAGCGACCGGGGGAAAGCTCCTGACACGGCGGACGGATACCATCTCGGGGGTGAAACGAAGCTGCACGCTGCTGCACACGCATACGAGCGCGTGGAGAATATCTCTCTCTCTCTCTCTCTATCTCTCTCTGCATCTTTGCACGTGACTGTATGTGGTTTATTTTGTCGTTTCGTAGAGTTTTGTCGGGTGTGTTGGATTTTTTGCATTGTTGGGTGAATTTTATTCAACGTATGGATAGCAAAAGGCAGAGGAATAATTTCTAGATTCTAATCACTCCGTTTATTGTTATATATATTTATTTTTTATTTGTTTATATATTATATATATTATAATTATATTATTGTATATTATATTACAATATAATTATATATATTATATATATTTTATTCAACATATGGATAGTAAAAAGCAGAAGAATTTCTAGATTCTAATCACTCCGTTTATTATTATATATATATTTTATTTATTTATATATCATATATATTATAATTATATTATTATATATTATTATATTACATTATAATATATTATATATATATATTTTATATATATTTTATTCAACATATGGATAGTAAAAAGCAGAGGAATAATTTCTAGATTCTAATCACTCCGTTTATTATTATATATATATTTTATTTATTTATATATCATATATATATATATATTTTATATATATTTTATTCAACGTATGAATAGTAAAAAGCAGAAGAATAATTTTTTTTTTAGATTCTAATCACTCCGTTTATTATTATTTATATATTATATATATTTTATTCAACGTATGGATCTCGAAAATAATCATCAATAGGAATAAGAAGAAACGAAAAAAAAGGCATTCTAGTGCATTTAGTCTACGCTGGAAAATTATTCAGTCAATAATCTTATATAATAATAAAATTAAATAAAATAAATATTAAATTAGAATATTAGAAATAAAATATTATATTTAATAATAAAATTGATTCACTTCTATTTTCCTTTATTTACTTCTTCTTAATTTAAACTACCATCTTCATTACTGTCTATTTACTCAATATCGATCAGAGGATTCAAACAGGATAAAAATAAAAATAAAAATAAAAATAAAATAAAAGAAATAAAAATAAACAAAAATGTTCAGAAATGAGTGCGTCTTTGATTTGTCATACACGCTCCTCGAAGTTTTTTCGCTGATCTTGAACGCCCGAAAGAGTTAAGCCGAAAGGGGTCCTATCAAAACATCGCGTCAAAGAGACGTGTTCCCCGCTCCGTTGCGAGAAGTAAAAGAAGAAACCATGAAGAAACAACGAGAAAAAAAGAGAAAAGGAACGAAGCAAAGAGAAGTGGAGGAACAACCACGAGAGGGAATAGAGAGCCGAGGCAGTGGAAACGAGGTTTCCTACCCCTGGTTTCACGATGGTGGTTGTTCTCGATGGGGTACTGCCGATGGGGGTGACATTTAACCATCTCTACCCACCACGTGACCATCGCTCGGCGTACGTGCACAGTCTAACCGGCGCTTTCAGATATTCTCTGGGGTGCGTGCACAGCCAGAGGGGGATGGTTCTTTCACTGTTCGCAAACCTTCGGAGTTCTTCGTCCATTTTTTTTTTCCTCCCCCACTTCTCTCGTTTCTTCTTTCTACCCTTAGGTGGTAGTCCATCTGTCTCGTCGACGCGTTGTCGAGGTCGTTCGTTCGTTCATGTTTCTCCTGCCGCTAGAAACTTTCCGGTGGCTGTCATTTTTGTGAGAATTGACATTTCAGAGATCCAAACCTCGGTGTTTCCGGCACGGTTCAACGCAAAATTTGAAAAATGCAATTTGCGGATTGGAAATGTTTAGCATTTTACTAATGGAGCAACATTTACCTGACAAATGTATTATGTATTGTTTAATAATTATATTATTTTCGAGAAATAAAATAACAATAGTAACAATTGATATGGAAATAAAATAATAATAACAGTCATGTTATTTTTATATAGATGCATATCATAATAAGAATGTTGGAAATTTTTAATACAAATTCTTAGCAAGATGTATATATTATTTCGAAATTAATAACAATTGTATGATGTTCAAAAAATAAATTAACATAAAAATAAAATAATAACAACAAATATATTATTTTCCGGGCATACTTTATCTTAATGCGCCTGCGTGTGTAATTTAAATTTTCACCAATCGAACAACTTATACCTAACAGCTGTATATATATTATTTCTCGAAATTAATAATAATTATATTATTCTTAAGAAGGAGTATATCCTAATACGCTGAAAATTCATTCGCTTACGTTTATAATACTAAATTCTTAGTAATTACCGATCGAACAACATGCAACAGACATACACATTATTTCTTCGAAAATAATAATAATTATATTAATTTTCAAGACGTATGTCTTAATATGTTGAAAATAATAACAATCACAACATAAAAATGTGATTTTGTCCTACAAGAAAATTCTCGAACTTTCTTTATTTTTTTGCCATTCGAGGGTTAGATACATATGAGCTGGCAATTGATTGCGGACCGTAACGAGTGACCAAACCGTACACAATAACTCATCGCTTTCTTTTTGAACTCGGTATGATATAATTGGATAAAAATTATTGAGAAGTAACAAATTTATTATCTGTTTTGCCTATTTTGTTTTACTTAAATATATAATTTTACTTATTATAATATGTTATGCTATAATATATAATATAAAGTATGTTATAACCTACATTATACCTACATTCTAGTTAAATACATTTAATGTGTATATTGTTAAATTATATTAGATTAAAGCTGTATTAACTTTTAAATAAAATAAAATTTTCTACAGTGTCAGAAAACGGCGTTACTTATAGGTATCCTTAACCTGGCAACTGATTGCGGACCATAACGAGTGACCAAACCGTACA
>NW_025108840.1:0-1849 GCF_011392965.1 Frieseomelitta varia
ATCAAAATTACAATGAACTTATTAATTGTTTTCGTTACTGTCATGTGAAATCACAGTTAGTCTAATTCTTCTGTTTTTAACGGACTTCTCGTCACTTGTAAATAGCTTTATTATTAACACTAGTTATAATCATATAAACATTCGTGCTGAACATGAAATCCATGTTTATTAAGAAGTGGTTACATGAAAATAGCATTATTCGTGTTATATGAGGTTTTCGCACCATGTTATATCGAAACCGTATATTGAAATTATACAAAGGTTATACAGCAGTGTTATACGTAACTTTATTGTATTCATAATACATTTTTAATACTATATCCTAAATAATTTTCTAATTTTTTTAAATTTAATACATAAGTTTAATATTACTATTATAATAGTTATTACCAGTATAATTATAGTAATATTACTATTAAAATAGTATTACATAAAAGTATTACTATTATAATAATAATATATATATTGAATCATTAAACTATTATAATAATAATATCACTATTATAATAATATATATGGTGAATCATTAAAGACTGTTATTCAAAATAATTCGTCTTTTATTATTTGTGTATGAAAATATTTTTATGTTCCATCTCCAGTAGTTAGATATTTTTAGTTTTGATTTTTTATGTATTATATTTTTTGAAATATAAAAATGACCATGAACTTCTTTGTAAGATCAATTCGATTCGTTTCTATTAATCCCTTGCATTATGATTTAAGTCAGGATGTGTTACAATGTCTACAATCCGCAGAGTGTCGTAATCACTTGGATATTAATCTAAAACAGCGCTATATTCAGTGTTATACAAACAATAAAATCTGATTAATCTTTATAAATATTTTTTTATACATATATATGTATATATAAACAGTTCATCAAGAAAATTTTTCATAACTTTTAAATGTGTTGAAAATGTATTTTCATAACATTAAATGTATTTAAATGTAATATACTAACGATTTATCCAATAAGCAGAAATAATTTTTGATCTCGAGAAATAATTTATTTAATAATTTTTTTTTGTTAGTAATTTATTTTAATTTGTAAAAAGATGTTTATTTTGAATTACTTATATCTATAAAATAATGATAAAAAGCATGTTTATTTTATCCTTTTAAAATTAATATGATTTAATACTATTTTTTTCATAAAATCATGATAAAAGTCTTGGTACTTATATTGCGTTAATTGTGCATTTACTCAAAATGTTTCAAATTCTTTATAAACATATAGGTAAATATAAATATATATTCAAGATATTGATTGCTTCTAAGGAGTTTTGCTTCTTGATTCAGGGTTATTTATAGATTAATTGTATTTATTTCTTTCATAAACATGTTTTAAAGTTCTACATTATATTTTGTTTTTAGTATCTGTTTTTTCTCTAAGAAACATAGTTGGATCTTTTGTCATGAAATAACTTTTCCTTATATTTTATTTTATTAAAATACTAAATTGACATTATTGTAACATCTTTTAAATGTTTAGAGAAACAAACCGCATTTTTTTAAAGATTTTTTAAAATCATCTTTTTTTAAAGGACGTTTTTATTTAATTCAGATAGAATCAAAATAATTAAGGAGAGTAAGATTTCTTTAAGATTCACAAGTAATGATTTATTTATTTATTTTTGCACTTAGTAATGATTTTGGCGTATATATTGCACGTAAATAAAATTATATTACCTTTAAATGAAGCAATATGCATTCTCTGTCTTATTTCATTTGTATTATTCGTGTTTATTTAAATTTTTTTATAACAATATAATTCATATATTTTTTGGAAATTTGCAGATTTGATCTAATAGATATATTATTAAATGATAAAGTGTTGATTTAAGTGTAA
>NW_025108841.1:0-1853 GCF_011392965.1 Frieseomelitta varia
AGATAGAAAATCTACAATCCATCATCCTACGTACAATACTAGACGCTCAATGGTATGTCAGAAACGATGACATAAGAAAAATCCTAGGAATATCAACCATCAAAGAGGAAATACTAAAGCGCGCAAGGACACATCAACACAAAATCAAAAATCACAGGAACCTCCTGGCAAAAGACTGTTACTCTTTACTATCCAGAAGACTGAAAAGGAAACACCCGCTAGACCTTACTAACTAACAAATGGCATACAGCCAAACATGTATAAAACGGAACTAATCCCATAAAAAAAACTACTGATTGCCGATAACTGTATCGAAATCCACACGATCTCAAATAACAATAATAATATATGAAATGAAAATAATCGTAACTGAACAATTAGACTCATACACACGGAACAAATAAAAAAAAAAAATTATGTTTGATAGAGTCATCGTTATTGGCGAAGTTTAATCTGCGAAATTAGGTAAGCTCTAAGCTTAGGCTCTTATAAACTGTACACCTCATTTTATCTGAGCGCAAAAGATTCGAACAGATTGGAATCAAAGATTTAGGTAACGACAAGTTTATCATTCTGTCGGAGGTCACGTTAAACTCCTAATGTTTGTCCGACTACCCCCGCTTTTAAACTGGGTATAATTACGTGCATACAATTCTGTTTTTGTATTCTAAGGTTTGCTGTATACCTGGAAGTAATACCTGAAATATTACTACCGAACAAATCTCTATGTAATTGAGAGAGACTAATCGAGACGAAATTGACGGTACTTTGGAAATTCCAAATCCGAAGGGAAAACCAGGATATTCCATGGTCTAACAGGAACTATACTAAACCAACATGTTCGAATCATACGGCGAGAAACTAGGTACATTTGGTTCCGGTATTTCAATAGTTAACAAAGTAGATCCATTGATCGAATGAATCACTGCTAAATAATGACACGCAATTTCCTACGTTTCGATAAACAAAGGCTTTAACGTAAAATTTTTCGCGACGAAATTAAATCGAAAAGCACCCTCAACCTTGTTTCTTTTCTTTTCTTTTTTTTTTTTTTTTTTTTTTTTTTTTTTTTTTTTAGACAGAATCGCTAGATTCTGAGCTAGCCGAATGGTATTTCTCTCGTTAGTAAATTAAAAAAGAAAAAAAAAAAAAGTCACTCCGCCTGCTTGTACCGTAAGGCACGTGGCACAAAGTGGTGAATGGAACGGAAACGGAAATAGTAATACTGCACCGTGGTGCACATCTGCTTACCCTTGTTAAATCATCTTAGAAGATTTTTCAAGGGCCACGCCATTCCGGGGAATGGGGGATATTATACTTTTTACTACGGTACAGAGAGCTGCCGTGGAAAAAAATCCCCGACCGTACGGAAGTATATTATTCGTAGGCCATGTGGCGGCCAGAACGTTTCAGGATCAGAAATGTCGTGCCACATGTGGCCCCTTGAAACGGTCCCGTGTCTACCTTCGAATTTGTTCCACCGAAAGGGAAAAGGAGTGGAAATTTCGACATTTATTTATCACGATTTTATTGTGCTCGATCTGAGGCGTGTTGTGCTTTCGCGTCGAGCGTTCTAATACTCTACATTATAGGGTAAGTCACGCGATCGAGGCTGGACGAAACGGTGAAAACGCACTGGAGAAAATAATTCAATGGTCCGTTTTCTTCCTCCGACCTTGTTCTTTCCTTACGTGTTGTAATAAAATTCAATGGGCGCAATGTATTTCTCTTTCCTCCTTTTCCTTTCATTTGAATAATAAGTCAGACGTGCTGCGTTCCCAGCAGAAGGATTAAGTGCACGAGCACAACCTATTGCTATTTTTTTTTTTTTTTTTTTTTTTTTTGGGGGGTTT
>NW_025108842.1:0-1853 GCF_011392965.1 Frieseomelitta varia
TTATTTTAATTTTCTGTTGACATATTTTACATTGTGTTTCATGTGGCTTAATTTTTTCAAAATGCTGCCATACATTGCTTCTATGTTGTTTTCGTTGCACAACATTCATACTAGATGCGTCAACGACATCTTCAAGGCTATCACTGTCACGCATACCTGCACTGCGTATAATATATAATACGTTTTAAAAATAAACTCCAGAAAATTTTGATCGAGTTACTACTTACATATATTCGTAGTTAATCCCTTGCCCGTCCCGCAAATTTGACGAAATCGGTGCAAAAAATGCTTATCTGTTTTTTTCCATAAATTCGTTGGTTATGTTATTTTGATGTATAAAATGGGGATTCAAGTGGTAAACGAACTTTTTATTTGTAAAAAAATTCCAAATTACTATTGAACTGCAAAATAATGATAACAAAAATGGAGATGATCACTGAAATGAACACTGAACACAATACTCTCCGATGTGACTTGCAAAGCTTTCACGACTAAGAAGTTTTCAAGTCAGAAAACCAAAGAATACATTTCAAAGCCTTTTTCAAATGTTTATACAATATTTTCTTCTTCTCTTTCACGCCCAAGCTCAGATGTAAACATTACATCGATGGGGATTCTCTTTCTCACAGGACTACATGAAAGAGACCACTCTATAAGTGATCTCTTCTAGAAATATATAGCTTTTGCCATGCTTATTTTGTAGTATGGTAAGAGCATTTATATATACTACAAAATAGGAATGGCAAAAGCTGTATGTTTCTGGAAGAGACCACTTATATGGTCTATAAGTAGTCTCTTTCATGTAGTCCTGTGAGAAAGAGAATCCCCATCGATGTAGTGTTTCTATCTGAGCTCGGGCGTGAAAGAGAAGAAAAAAATATTATATAAACATTTGATAAAGGCTTTGAAATGTATAATTCTCTGGTTCTCTGACTTGAAAACTTCTTCTCGTGAAAGTATCGCTTTGCAAGTCACATCGAAGAGTATTGTGTTCATTTTTGTTATTATTTTGCAGTACAATAGTAATTTGGAATCTTTTGATAAATAAAAAAAAACTCATTTACCACTTGAATTCCCCTTTTTTACATCAGAATAGCATAATCAACCAATTTATGGAAAAAACACGTAAGCATTTTTTGGACCGATTTCGTCAAATTTGCGGGACTGGCAAAGGGTACGAATATATATAAATAGTAACGCGATCAAAATTTTCTGGAGTTTATTTTTAAAACGTATTATATATTATACGTAGGTATGCGTGATAGTGATAGCACCGAAGATATCGCCAACGCATCTGGTGTGAATGTCGTACGACGAAAACGACATAGAAGTAATGTATGGCAACATTCTGAAAAAATTAATCCACATGAAAATATGATTATATGATGACACAATGTAAAATATGTCAACACAAAATTAAAATGAAATACTGTTGCATAATTTTATTTATAATAAAGTAACACTTATAGACTTCACACGAATGTTCAATACAGAGACTGAAAGCCGAAATATTTTGAGGTTTAGGTATTATACCGGTAAATTGAAACCGAAATATTGTAGGTTTAGATATTATACCGGTAAACTGAAACCGAAATATTGTAGGTTTAGATATTATACCGGTAAACTGAAACCGAAATATTGTGAGGTTTAAGTATTATACCGGTAAATTGAAACCAAAATATTGTGAGGTTTATGTATTATACCGGTATTTGGGAAATCGGTTTTAATGAGGTTAGGTATATACCGGTATGGTACCACTACTAACGAAAACCTATTTTTCATTTTCTACGTACAGTGACTCTTATTAATATTCGGACATCATGCTATTCAAAATATTGTTGTGGATTTCGATT
>NW_025108843.1:0-1856 GCF_011392965.1 Frieseomelitta varia
TTTTTTTTCCTTCTCGCCGTCCAATTTCGGCGATTTTAACTAACTTGTTGTTAGATTTCCTAAAGAAATTGATTTCAGAGAGAATTTATTTATTTCACTGCTTCAACTAGTTACAATATCGATAGGAACTATTTTTACCTTCAATCTCACGACGAACATACGTTACTTGAGCACTTTTTATGGCACATCTCCTGTACACATCGAAGTTAATTGGACAAGCGTCGTGAAGCTTCAACGAGCAACAGAACGATTACCTAAGAAGTATACAACGTTCTTAACAGTACTCTGTTATCTTTATGTAACAAATTAATTTAGTAATGACAGCAGGGAACGAATAACGTGATAAGAGTTCCTCTGGGAAACATCTTGTTTAACTACATGGTGTAGAATCGCGTGACAGGATTGTAACGTGAGATCGATTCGAATACCTAAACATCGGGGACTGTTAGCTTCAAGTCGAAGGGTAGCAGTTGGGGAAGTAAATCCATAGATACCCAGGATAGCCTTTGTTCTTTTTTTTTTTTCCTTCTTCCTCCTTCTATTCCTGCGATGTTCATTTTACTGTTTTGTTCTATTCGAACGAACTTTGTTAATTGACAAACGAGCAACTGCATAAAAAGAGAAAGTATATTACAAAAATTAACTGAGAAAGGATATTGCTCTCGACAAATTTTTTTCGTACCATCTACCAATTTATTTATCCTGCGCATCATTTCAAATAAAATGATACAGCATTGAAAATGATCATTCAAATTGTATTTAACTTTCATTGTATCTTTCTAACGTGTGATGTCGTTTAAATTTAAATCGTCAACGTGTTTGCTAAAGCAATAGATATAATATACAAGAGTGTAATATACAATTATGCTTGTACGATATACAAGAGATTTCAATCTCTGGAAAAATAATATTCTTTCTTTAAACTTTCGTAAGAAGCAATAAGTCACTTATGGATTATTTCACTCTAGGCGTCTGTTCGGATATTATATACTATTATACATCGCATCGTACATAACACCAAATGTACGTACGTTCGTTATAATTATCAGCAAATTATGAAAAAACAGCAAGTCTCCTGGGAAAGTCGAGTGCAAGGGGTTAAACTAGAGTTTATACAATTCCATGAAATTATTCTGTGTTTGAGCTTTCAAATTCAATTTTTTTTTTTTTTTTTTTTTCTTGCCTCTGTCCCACTGTCTCTTCTCGACGAGACTCCGTAGAGTTTCGTGCGAGCGTCTTCTACCAATGAGATCTCGGAGTGGCCCCGCAGTCGAAGAGGGCAAGTTGACGAAGAAGGCAGCGGCGTATGAATATGAACGAAAACTGGTAACGCGAGCCGATTGGATAATGCCGAGGCCCAATCATAAAATGGCGCGATATGAGCCGAGCTATGATATGATATTATCATAACGCGAGCGGATTATTATTGGTCGGAGTCACCCTACCCTCTGCTTGCTCCTTGCTCCTTCCTTTCTTCCGGCGTTCCAGCCACCCCTAACGCATACGTTTCTCGGCCGGCGAGGTGGGGCTCAGCCCCGCCAGCCGTCTCTCAACCCTCTTCAACCCTCCCTTTTGCTACCCACCCCCGCCGACACCCTCCAACCCCCCGAATTATGAGGATCAATACACGAGGAAGCTTGCAAGGGCAGCGCCGACGCTACTCGCTTGTCGACCTCCTTCGAGCACGGACTCTCTCTCGACATGCTGGACCATCCACCGCCTGATAGCTCACTCTCCCGTGCTCGATCTATATATATCTCCTTTCTTTCTCTCTTTCTCTCTCTCTCTCTCTCTCTCTCTCTCTCTCTCTCTCTCTCTCTCTCTCTCGCTCGCTCTCGTGTACGTCAGCCGATAGT
>NW_025108844.1:0-1856 GCF_011392965.1 Frieseomelitta varia
TTTCATTTTTAATCAAGGGAGACATTTTAAAGCGAATATAAAAAAATTAATCTTAAAATTATAAGTTTTAAGGTTAAGACTTTAAGATATCATGACGATTCTAAGTATTTTACTAAGGACACAAATATAGAAAACAGGTCGCGGTCGCGATCTAATTAACTAGTCAGTGGTTGCATTCAAAGGCAAATTAAAAAATTTTTTGGAGGTCAAATTACAATTCATTAATTATATCAAATTATATCAAAATTAATTTATAATTTTCGAATTATATCAAAAGTATATTTTAAAAGTATCAAATTATATCAAAAGTATATTTTATTATATGTTGTTCAATTAATGATTGCCAAAAATTTGAACTAAATATACGAAGCAGGACATGACAGTCAGTAGCTACGGCTACGTTTCATCGAAACACCATCTGCGGTATCAGGTGTGGTTTTATCTAAAGTAATTTTTTTAAATTTTACATTAAATGATACAAGAGAAACTAGTCAATTCTGATTTAAAATAATTTAATTTTTTTTAAGTGACAGCTATTTGAACATGTAATTTTCGTCATGAATTTTCAACTTTTTTATTAATAAAAAGAAAAAAGTGAAATTTCATTTTGTCAAGTATTAGCCTTGAGAATATTACTGCAAATTGACTCAGATATTCTGATTCAGATATTTCCGACTTAAAAAATTTTTTTCCTTTTTCAATTATCTATTATTTGTTGCCTGTTATCTATTATATGCGATAAAAACTTTAAGTTAATTATTTTCTAAAGTATTCTAGAATATTCTAGAAAAATCGTAATAGTAGAATATACAGTTTTTTGGAAAATCGATTTTTCTGACTTTTCGAAAGATATGTAATCTCTTAAACCAAATATAAGAACACGTAGAGTAGTAGTACGAGTTTTGAGTACAAATATAGCGATCACAGTCTCGATGTAACTGATTAATCAACTGACTAATTATAAGTCAAAATAAGAAAAACATATTAAAAGAATTACGAGCTGATTAGTTGCCGCGTTACGTATTGTCGTTACATTCGGTTTAATTGATCTGTTCTTTTAATCGCCGATTCGAAACAAAATGAAAAGAAAGAGAGCGTGTAGTGGAATAGCCAAAATTGAAAAAGTCGCTGAACTAGAAATTTATTTAGATGGCAATCAAGAGGTTCCGTCTTATGTCAATATATAAGATTTTCAAATTCGTTCAAAAGATAGAGCGTTAAATACTTCCTTTGATGTTAACTTTTCTGATCTATTAAAATAGCCGCGTTAAGTAACGAATCACGATATACACGTAATAACAAAACATTGTATACATTCTCTCATGATATTTCTTATTATCGCACATTTGGCAACGACAATAAAGCAAGATTTTTTTCGTTTAAAATTTCGTTTCGAAATTCGATATCGAATTCGAAAATTTATCAAATGTATTTGAGTCTAGCTAATTTCGGATTGCATAAGCATGAATAAGCAGTGATATCATTATATGAAAATGAATAAAAAATAAATTAATAGAATTAATAAAAAAATTTATTCTACAAAATTTTTTTATTAAAGCCTTTCTTTGAGAAAATAAACTTTGAACATATTCAATTAAGAATACAAACACATGCATTTGATAAATTTCAAATTCTTTTTGGAAAACAATGTATCTTATAAAAAAAATTTATGCAACGTTATTAATTATCCATTCACCAAATTTAAATATAATTAATTAATTTTCAAATTTGATTTTCTCGAATACTACGTCCTAAGTGAAAAATTCTTTCTTTTTGATTTATTTTTGCATAGAATCACTCACAATTTGGTTACATTGTTGAATAGAGGACATCCTGCATATTATGTACTATAAATT
>NW_025108845.1:0-1858 GCF_011392965.1 Frieseomelitta varia
AAAATCTGGTGATAGACTGACATCTCTTTTGAGCGAGAAATTTCACAGAAACGAATCGACAATTCGCACAGTTACGAAAAATGAAAGTAAAATGAGAGCTAGAATTTCTGCCGAGATATCATCAAGTTTGAAGAAATCCTCGCGTACAAACGATCTTTTATTGACAAAAACAGAAAATTGTTTAATTGTACGGACAGCAGATTGCAACAGGCAGAACATTCCTTTGAACACTTGTTTAATAAGACAGAAAGCGCAAAGAATTTTTTTGTCGTATTAAAAAAAGACTGTTTGATTATAACTTTTTGCGCTCTCGGATTCGTGTAACGCGAAACGTGTATCTCGTGTTATAGGGGCTCCTGTACTATATGTACACAAGAGAGACCTGTTTCTCTCTGTCTCGTTTCCTTTATAACGACCACTGTACGTTGCAGGGAAGTAAAAGGTACGTCGAATCGGAGGCGAGCGAGTCCCTCGAGTGGAACAGATATCAGATTTTCGTAGAAAATCCGTCGCCGAGGAGGTTCCCGCAAATTCCTGAGGTCGTTGGATCGTTGGCCGATCGTTTTCACGGCTCGCCGATGAAATCAGGGTTCCCGTTTCGTGAAACGCGCCAGGACGGCGAAGCCTCCGTTCGGAAATCCGATAACCCGGATTCCATCATTGGTATTTTTTTTCTTTTACACCTCCTTTACACCTTTTTCTATACACGGGGGCGTCAATCCCACGTTCGAAACCTCAGCTAAGCGTTCGAAAGTTCACGAAATCTGGCATTTTAAGATTTGTCGCGAGTGAAAACGGAACGAGACGACGACGACGGAGCGTTGTCCAACGATCTCAAGACCGAAGTGACGAACGCGTTCGAGGACGTGAATCTGAAGGACGACAGTTTGGAGGAGAAGAAAGAGATTCTCGTCAACGGGGATTCTCGTCTGGTGGTGTCGTCGTCGTTGTCGTTGTCGTCCTCCTTCTCCTCGTCATCGTCGTCGTCCTCGTCGTCGTCGTCAGCGTCGAACAACGCGACGGAATGTAAAACGACGAATCGCATCGTGGTGTCGAACGCGCGAATTTCCAACAACAGCGTCACCGTGTCGGTGATATATCCCGAGAACGACAGACCGTGCTTTCCTCGTTCGAACAGTGGGACATTGTCTTCCAGGCGGACAGGTAAAAAGATACGCACGTAGTCGGTTACGCGTGTAGTTGGAGTGGCAACGATCGACAAGCGTGTATTTTCAGCGGACGTCATTCCCTCGAACGAAGTGGAACAGCAGGGAAACAAGGGAAACTGGATGAATTCGAGGAAACAAGCCGGCGCGAGTGGCGGTGAGGAAGTGGTAACGGGATTCGGTTACCACGATCGTGGTCTGGCGGAACGCAACGACGTTGGACCACGTTTGAACGAGACGAACGCAAGTAAGAAGGGTAATTGGCGCGTTCAACACGTTCACATCAGCGCTGTTTTTTTCATTTCGTTCCATAGGCAGTAAAAATGATACCTTGCTCCATCTATACTGATGAGAATAAATAAATTTTTATTTTTTTCGGGAAATTCAGCTGTGTACCACTAGTGGTGCAGGTCGACATGAATGTGTTAATCACTTGTGCTGGAATGACACGCACGTTGAGAACTTTTGGCTCCAAAATTGCAACATTTTCTCAGTTTTAAGTATATTTAAGTAGAACCTAGACAGAATAAATGATAAATTTACTTCTTAGTAATTTCTATCTAGTGATATTATTCCATGGTGGTTCCCGAGTTGAACCACTTGCATTGGCAACTGATTGCGGACCATAACGAGTGACCGAACCGTATACAATAATTTGTCGCTTTCTTTTTCTTTTGAACTCGTCGGTATGA
>NW_025108846.1:0-1864 GCF_011392965.1 Frieseomelitta varia
AAGAGAAGTTTGTTTTTTTTTTTTTTTTTTTTTTTTGTTCGAAAAGAAATATTTTTCTTCTTCTTAAAAAGAAAGAGCCGTGCAATTATCACGAACGATACTTTACGAAATTAAAAGTCAATGTCTTTTTATCTAACAGGAAAAAATACTCCTTTTCGTGGTCGTATAAACAAATTGATCACACGAACGAAAGTGAATCACGCGCGGAGATGGTTCTTCGTTCGATTAATTCGTCATTCGTAAACATTGGACATTGATTTAAAAAAAAAGAGAGAGAAAGAAGCGTATCACCAAAAGCGTGTACAATGCAGCAAGCACGATCTATCATGCAACGGTGAAAAGCAGAAACTATAACGAGCAAGCACACACGCAATAATAGACTAAACGTAATTATGCACAATAATTGGGCCATGCTTTGCTTGAGATACGAGGTGGCATGAAGAAACACAGGACAAATGTATTTCCAGTTGAAATGTCAATCTACGATTAGTATCGTTGGACTATGGTGGTCGAGCTCGCGAATATTTAGAATCAGTTTGATCTGTAGAGAATCTGATAGCCCAAATCTGATAGCCAGCGATACTGGTCGTGGATCAACGATTGAAAATATTAATAAAGCTGAAGGCATTTTTGAAAATTCTGCTACACTATCGATCATCGGCAAGCAACGCTCATATATCTTCTCGCTACGTGAATTACATTATATCTTCAAGCGATGTTTCTACTATATTTACATTTACTTATCGATGTAGAAACTACAGTCGGATGTCACTTTGATAAACTAACTTTCTCCTCCGCGCGAGATACGCAAAACGTGAGAAAAAAAATCATGTCTTCAAGAGTGAAATTTGGTATTTATAATAAAACTTGTACTCGTGAGAAAGTCGTTCGAGACTGTTTCTATAAAAATAAGGTCTTTCAGCGACGTTGGACGTTAGTTTGATTATCAAAATGCGGTCCGAATGCTGATATATCCGAGCTATTTGTACGATTAATGACTAAAAATACCAATACAATACTGACCATCTTGGTCTTCATGCAGGGTAGAATGCATGGAATGGATGGAGTCCAGCTTTCGCTTGATTCCGCGGCCGAGGGCATGTTCCCTGCCCTCGCACCTCACTGTGCTCACCACACCTTCCGCTTGCTTCAACGTCTCTGACGTATAGATCTGTCAAATACAACTCGATCAACTCAGGCACAAGCCTACCAAGTCACATGCTAATATCATTTCAATCTATCGTCCGCCAAAAGGAAAAAAAAAAAAAGAAAAAAAAAACAACAACAACAACGCTCGACCTTTTCTCTTTTCCTCATCATTTCTTTCGACCGAGCGTGAAAAACATAAGTGAAACGTAAGGAACGTAACATGAAATGAAAGCAGGAAAATGAAAGAAACGAAGAATCAACGGAGGTAGAAAACTACACACTCGAACAGAAAACAAGAGTACCTCTGACTCGATTGAACGTAACAACAACACGTACACAGATTTATAGTGGAACATCAAACGCGCTCCGTTTGTGAGAAAACTTACGTTTTCTACGCTAGCCGATGGCCGAATCGATGTGGCACGTTTTCGAAAAATTTCATTCGCCGTGGCATGCAAACGAGAAACGAAGACCAAGGTGACAAAAAGAAAATTCAAACTCTGATTACGCATGCTCGTTGCAAGGTACTTTTCTCTTTTGCCTCTCAACAACAATATTTTGAGGAATAATGTGTGTCGGATTATAATTTTTAGCAAGAAAGTGATGTTGTTTAGCAAAAATTTATTCTTTTCCTCTATTTGCCATTATAAAGAATCGTATGTATCTTTCTTCTTTTTTTTTTTTTTTTTTTTTTTTTTTTTTTTTTTTTTTTTTT
>NW_025108847.1:0-1884 GCF_011392965.1 Frieseomelitta varia
GGCTTCCGACAAATTCGAGAAACACCAGAAATGATAGTGCAGGCTTGTCTTCAAATGCAATTGTCTTTTGTAAAAGTAATTCAAACAGAAAATTCATTATATCTCATAAACGAAGGATAGGATATAGATTTATATACAGACAGGACGTATACATTTATGTGACTTTTTTTTCATTATTTTTAGGCGTACAATCAGTTCCCGAAGGTGGGTTCTTCCACAAGTTACGAAACACCGTGTATATCCCCGCGCGACACACAGCCACGATAATTAAACGTCACCGATAAATCCACCGATAACAAAGAGGGGGGGGGGGGCGTCGCGTAACGGAAAGGTCGCGTGGCGTTAGATGCAAGACAACGACACCGAGTTTTAATTCGATTTGCATTCGTGATCCCGCGTCGCGTGTAACGTAACGTCGCCAGCGATTAATCCACCGGCGTGCTATTGGCAACTCGATTATTTACAGGCAAGCCTCTCCGCGCGTGTTCCAACGGCTGTCGGATTATCTTGCGTTGCGAACGCGGACGGAGGAGTAGTGGAGGGGAGAGCAAGTGTCGAGGGGAGGGGAGGGGAGGGGAGGGGGGACACGGCCGCAGACAGCACAGTCGGTAACCGCGGTTAACGTAGCCCCCGAAGCACTCTTGGATATTATATTACGTATTAGACAGCAAATGCGACGGCGAGCAATTAACTCGAAATGATAAAGTAGACTGAACTAACAGGGGAACGTACCGAAGTGCGGGTAAAACCGATGAAATTGATGAAATTTGGCGTGGATGTAGTTCTCGAACAAATATTTGACCCGATTGTTTCTTTTGGTCGACAACGGACGACGTTGAAGGGATGAAACGTAAAACTAACCTCAATGTTGCGGGGAGAGGTGTAATAAAATATAATAATGTTTTGTTTCTGGGGAAAAAATTTCTCTCGTGGCTCGAAGAATCTGTAATATCATTGTCTTGGAGATCGAAGTCTCTTCTTTGAAAAGAAGATCTCGAAAAGGTTATCGTACGATTTTTATCGAACCTCGCCATTTTTATCGAACCTCGAACATCAGGTTAGGTTAGGTTAAACGTTCGTTGAACTCTTTGACTCTGACACTCAAAATTCGATAGAATGAACGAAGAAAAATCGTACACTTAAAATGTAAAGGCCACCATCTTCGAGATTAGATCTAGTCAGGAAAAAAATTCCTGAAAAGTTTGTAATTTTCGACAACGAAAGTATTCCTTCCTCTTTCGTTTGCTGCATGCAAATGCAGAAACATTTTTGAAAGAAAAAAATTCAAAATCCCTATAGTAGAGATTTTCACCGAATTGTACGTATTTTGTATCACGAAGCTTAAACAGTTAATAAAAATATCGATGATTTTTCGAATATCGAAATACTTTTGCCTGCATCTCTGAACGTCGAATTATTGCAATAGACGTTACGCATTCCCACGGAAGCCATAAATATCGTCCAGATTACACGATCATCCCCCTTCGATCAGTTTATTACAGACAAACGAGCTTTCACAGACGAACGAACGCGGAATTTACTCCCCGTTCGTTGCGCAACCCGTGTCTGAACGCTGTCTGACTCTGTCGCATCGATTTATATGGCATCTGGGTGCACGCGAGAGCCAAATCTTATTGCACGAGCTTCAACGTCCGCCAAAACGGAACGCTGCGTTATCCGAATTAGCATGGGGATAAGAAAGTCTGTCTAGGTAAGAAAACGTTCAGATTGCAAAACTTTACGATCTATCGTTCCCGTTGCTCGCGCATGCGAGACACGTGAAAATAATTCGATTTAAAGTTTCGCGGTCGTTTCGATTCGCGAGAACCTCGAAACACAAAGACGAGACCCGAGTCGAGAATCTCGACGAATTATGGCGTTTCG
>NW_025108848.1:0-1887 GCF_011392965.1 Frieseomelitta varia
CCTGAAAATTATTTGAATATTTGAATTACCAGGAGCACAGCTGGTTCGCGGAATTTGGCGTGCCACCTCTTCGAGTATCATTTTCTCCTGATACAAAATCTAGAATTTGAGACTGAGAAACTACATCGTATTCTTGATATTCGGGCCTGAAAATTATTTGAATATTTGCAATACCAGGAGCACAGCTGGATCTCGTGCTTTGTCGTGCCACCTCTTCGAGTATCATATTCTCCTGATACAAAATCTAAAATTTCAGCCTCAGAAGCCGGCTGCTTCTCCTGATATTCGTGCCTAAAAATTTCTTGAATATTTGCAATATCAGGAGAACAGCTGGTTCTCGGAATTTTCGTGCCACCTCTTCGAGGATCATGTTCTCCTTATACAAAATCTAAAATTTCAGCCTCACAAGCCGGCTGTTTCTCCCGATATTCGTGCCTAAAAATTACATTCATATTGGCAATATCAGGAGCACAGCTGCTTCTCGGAATTTGGCGTGCCACCTCTTCGAGTAACATATTCCCCTGATACAAATTCCAGAATTTGAGACTGTGAAATTACGTCGTATTCTTGACATTCGCGCCTAGAAATTATTTGAATATTTGAATTACCAGGAGCACAGCTGGTTTCTCGGCATTTGGCGTGCCACCTCTATGGGTATCGTATTCTCCTGATACAAAATCTAAAATTTCAGCCTCAGAAGCCGGCTGCTTTTCCCGATATTCGTGCCTAAATATTTCTTGAATATTTGCAATATCAGGAGTACAGCTGCTTCTCGGAATTTGACGTGCCACCTCTTCGAGTATCATATTCTGCTGATACAAAATCTGAAATTTCAGCCTGAGAAGCTGGCTGCTTTTCCGGATTTTCATGTCTAAAAAGTTCTTGTATTTTTGCAATATGAGGAGCACAGCTGCTTCTCGGAATTTGACGTGCCACCTTATCGAGTAACATATTCTCCTGATACAAAATCTAGAATTTCAGACTGAGAAACTACATCGTATTCTTGATATTCGTGCCTAAATATTTCTTGAATATTTGCAATATCAGGGGCACAGCTGCTTCTCGGAATTTGACGTGCCACCTCTTCGAGTATCGTATTCTCCTGATACAAAATCCAAAATTTCTGCCTGTGAAACCGTATCCTTTTGCTGAAATCCGCGCGTAAAAATTTCTTGAAGATTTGCAATATCAGGAGCACAGCTGGTTCTCGGAATTTGGCGTGCCACCTCTTCGGGTAACATATTCTCCTGTTACAAATTCTAGAATTGGAGACTGAGAAACTACATCGTATTCTTGATATTCGCGCCTAAAAATTTTTTGAATATTTGCAATACCGGGAGCACAGCTTGTTCGCGGAATTTGGCGTGCCACCTCTTCGAGTGTCTTATTCTCCTGATACAAAATCTAAAATTTCAGCCTGCTTTTCCGGATTTTCGTGTCTAAAAATTTCTTTCATATTTGCAATATGAGGAGCACAGCTGGTTCTCGTATGTCGGCGTGCCACTTCTTCGAGTATCATATTCTCCTGATACAAAATCCAAAATTTCTGCCTGTGAAACCGTATCCTTTTACTGAAATCCGCGCCTAGGGATTTCTTGAATATTTGCATTATCAGGAGAACAGCTGCTTCTCGGAATTTGACGTGCCACCTCTTCGACTAACATATTCTCCTGATACAAATTCTAGAATTTGAGACTGGGAAACTACATCGTATTCTTGATAATCGCGCCTAAAAATTTTTTGAATATGTGCAATACCAGGAGCACAGCTGGTTCGCGGAATTTGGCGTGCCACCTATTCGAGTGGCATATTCTCCTGATACAAAATCTAAAATTTCAGCCTCAGAAGCCGGCTGCTTCTCCCGATATTCGTGCCTAAAAATTTTAT
>NW_025108849.1:0-1889 GCF_011392965.1 Frieseomelitta varia
TTTGAGTTTTAAAAATGGATAATCAATTGTTTGCATATTTTTTAGTAAGTGACTGCTGCAAGATAAATTTACAATTGACAATTGATCCTAGATTCGATGTCCTTAGAGATGAGTAATAGAGGTGGATAATAATATATTACATACCACGTAATATGTAACAATAATATACCATGTTGGAACTTGATGCGTAGTATAGTAAACCTTCATATAACACGATTTATTCGTTCCGTATTGTGTCGCAGTTGTGTTACAAAAAATTTAGAATAGGAATTAGGGGAATAGTTTCATATTATATCAATATCATATTATAAGAATATCATAAAATAAATAACATAATCTGAAAGAGAGTAATACAATATTATTAATGTATTAAATTATTATTTGATAAGTGAAGTACATTTGTTATTTGGAATCACTCTTGGTCTAATTCTTTTTTTTTAATGGACTGAATGTACTCAACATTAGTTCATCATTGATTAATTAATTGCAAGTGTATAGTATATGCTATTATATTAATTATAACAATATTCATGCTGTATATAAATGTCATCCCTGTTTGTTAAGAAATGATTATATAGAAATTGTATCGTACGAATACCGTGTTATAGGAGATCTGGCGCACTTTTCACTGTGTTATATTGTTATTGCAATAATGTACCATGTTGTACAAGATTTCTTGTATTGTAATATTTTTAATACTAATTCGATGTCTTAAGTAATTTTCTAATTTTTTTAAATCTAATGATATATTTAATATTACTATTATATAGTAATATATAAAATGTGAATATATAGTAATATATAGTGTTATCTAAAATATTTTGTTTTTTATTAGTTATATAAGAAAAATTGAATTATGTTCCATTTTCAGTTTGATAGACGACGTAAGTCGAAAAAATGAGTTGGAGTACATGGGGTAGAGATGTATGCAAACATATATGTATATACATGTATACACATTTATGTTTTAGTAGATTAAGTGATACGTTTTCTTTTAAATATATAAAAATGGTAACTGAGATCATATTTGAAGTTTATGTATTTATAGCTAACAAATATAATTACATGAAATATAATTGTAGTATCCCTTCGATTTTAGTATTCTACGAATATTTTTTGAATGAACTGTTATGTCTCGTTCTTCTTGTAACATATGTAGAGCAACTTTCGATGCACTGGTATCTTTCTCTGTTTCTTTTAACTTTTTGAGTCCAATGGACGTATACTTATGTATATGCGTCCAGCGAGAGCTATTGGTGTGGACTATGGCATATATGCGTTCAGCAAAAGTAACCAGCATGGACTATGATATGTATGTATGTAAGTATATGCGTTTGTCAATTTTTTCGATCTTAAACGTAGGATAATTATAAGCGGAAAAATACGGCGGCCAATCACGGAGGGGGATATTGCCGAGTACCTCTCGGGTTCGCTCGAGGGAGAAATGAGGCTCCCCTCCACTGGTTCGGCGTCATTTTGGTCAAACATGAGATCAGCAGCATTGAGGTCGGCGAGAAGGTTCAACTTTCGATGGCGCTGGGACGGGGCGCGATGCGAGCTCTCGCTGGGAGTGCCTAGCAAGCGGCGGCCGGAGAGTGACTATTCCCTCGGCTGCCAAGCAGCAAGCCCTCGGCCGCATGAGGGCCGCTCTGTCGGAGCACTACATGAACTCCCTTCTTACCAAACGCGACCAGGGTAAGGTCTTCGACGCTACCTCCCGTCATGGAGTGAGCAATCACTTCATGCGGTCAGGACGGCATATCCGCTTCGCGGACTGGCGCTTTGTTCACCGCGCGCGCCTCGACGTACTCCCCTTAAATGGGGCGCGTCGATGGGGTGACGGGGATCGGCGCTGTCGGCGATGCGGGTATGAGCTAGAAACCCTACCC
>NW_025108850.1:0-1718 GCF_011392965.1 Frieseomelitta varia
TTTACTAGGGATTGACGATCGAACATTTTTTAATTTTTAACAATTTCGAAAAATATAAACAAAAAACGTAGAAATTTTTGGGATAAATCCGATCCATCGAAAACAAATAGCTGCTATTTTCATAACTTTCACAAAAATGAAAATGTTGGATCGTCAATCTCTAGAGAATATTGTTTACTTTTGAACTTTTTTTGCCTTTTTTTGTTTTAGTTAATCCTGTTTGGCTGGAATCATGCACACCGATAAAAAAAAAAGGATCTCGTTAAAAAGTTAAACAATCGCCCTCTGCTTTTCTTTTTCTAATGATGCTTTCTATAGTTCATAAACCACAAAGTTAAAATAATAAAATAATAAAATAATTGAAATTAAAAACCACAAAGTTAAAAATATAAAATAATAAAATAATTAAAATAGTTCATAAACCACAAAGTTAAAATAAACCACAAAAGCTCATGTCAATCAAATATGTACTTTTTTTTCTACTAGCCAAGTATTCTCCAAAGTATTCGTAATTTTTACGCCCGTCAAACTATCCTGCCCCATCAAGATTCATCAGAGGCTGCCGAAACGAAGAAGATCAACCAGAAAAAAAAAGACTGATAACGTATCAGAAGAGGAGTTCCAAGCGATTTGGACCGTTTCAGGTGCGTCTAACTACCAAAGTCTTCGACACTCGCGTCCTTGGCACAGCACCAACAACTGTTCCTTCGCAACGTGTACGTCCGCGTCAGGCTATCCGGATTATCAGGAAACCCTCCTTCCCTTCTCCTCGGAGGAAGAAGAGGGATGATTGCATCTCGTTTCGGGGTAACGGGACCAACGACGACTCGGCATTAATAGCGCAATAATGTCGCGCACCAGCTAAGCCTTACGGTCTAAAAAGAAACTAAGTCGGCGTCTGGCTTGGCCAACAGTCAAATGGCACCCACGACCACATTTCCCGCGGACTTTATTCCGGCTATCGAGATTTCGTGTGGCCTTCCTCGCGTTCGTGTCGCAACGGGACGAGGTCTTCTCGTTTCTCCATCGAGGATCACGGTTGAAAATTCGGTTGGAAGTTGTTTCTGTGTTTATTTTCTTTCGTGTCGTTTCATCGGGTTCGGTCAGCTTCACGCTAATTCGAAGTTGCAGATATTTTGGGGAAATTTGTCTGTTTAATTAGAAGGTAGTGCGATCACATCCATCTTTTGTCAATCGCTGAAGAGCAACTGAGAGAACAAAAAGTTGAACTATATGAAACTTATACGAAAACAATATTATTCGATTGTTTCGACAAAGTTTAATGGAACGAAAGAGAAAAGAAATGACTTTTCCTCGCGACGTCAAACAACAACCGTGTAATTTTCCAATGAAATAACGAAATAACTTATTTCTCAAATGCATTGTTACTCGAGATAAAATGACAGAGCAATTGACATAAATAAAAATAGAAATAAAAATTATTTTATTCCGATAATGTCCATTCCTGGACAAATTAATAATTAAACAATTTCGTGGAAGATCGCTCAATGATTGTTCAAATAAACTAACGCAGGATCATCTCGAGATAACATGGAGTGAAATAAGATGATATATTAATAAATATAATCAGGTCTCAAATGTTTTATTCGAACAACATTGACTAGACTAGATTATATTATTATATTATAGACTAGATTATATTATTATATTATATTATATTATTAATATTATATTATAGACTAGATTATATTATTATA
>NW_025108850.1:1778-18578 GCF_011392965.1 Frieseomelitta varia
TATTATATTATATTATATTATATATTATATTATTATATTATTATATTATATTATATTATATATTATATTATTATATTATTAAATATTATATTATATTATATTATTTTCTCAAGCTCTCACATTTTTCAAACTAACTTCAAACACGATTTGAAAATTTATTTTGATTCGCGTTTCGTCACGTCCATAAGCTATCCATTTGGCACTGAATACAGCTTTGAAATCGAGAGACTGAAAGCAGGAGATTTTCCCCGATTCAATGCCAGATGCAACGGATTATTCCGCGAACCAGTTTTCACTCGGGTTCGATATATTTTTGGAATGCTGAGAGAGCATTTTGTTCCCCCGAATGATTGAGACTGTCCGTGTCGAGATTCAGACGAATTCAATATGGATAATCGAGACAGTGGCTAACGATCATCTGAAATCCACGCGAAAATGCTTCCAGGAATAACATAGTATAGAGTATAGAAATTATAAAAAAAAAGTATAGAAATTACAAAAAAAAAAGATTCCATGGAACTATGATGGAAACGCTTCAATTACATCGATCGTTGTTTTCCAATTTTACTTCTCGCTTTCATTTTGTCTATTTAGAATCCAAATGTGACTAAATCAGTTTTTTTTTTTTTCTTTTTACTTTCACTTCAAAGAAAGTAATACGTTGTTCTCCGTTCTTTGCGTAGAATCTAACTCAAACGAACGTTTTCTGCTATTTCTTTTATTTCTATTTCGGAACGTGGATCATCCATTGTCTGTCTGAAATTTCATTTTTATTTTTCCTCTTTGATTCTATTTGACAGCACGTCCCCCCTTCAAGAACCAAACGTGACACATGGACTACAGATTTCTATACATTTTTGCATTTTTATGGACACGATTGGAGGTGAAATCGAAATCAACAGTCTTTATTTCTTCAATTCACCTCTATTTTAGAACATTGGTTGTTTATTTAGAATTTAACACTAAAACTATCGACGATCGGATCATAAAAATCGAAGAAACCGAGGTCCAAAATATTTATAGTACAATGGAGGGTATACAAGCTTTTGTATATATTTTACAAAAAATATATAAAGAAGCTTTTGCTTATATATTTTACAAAAAATCTTTAAAAAACACGCTGTTTCACGCCTATAAATTGTCCGACAAAAGTTATAAATTGATCATTTTGACCACTCTGGTAGTTAAGAGTGATATAAATCCTCTTCTTATAGCTGATAAATAATACAACGGCAACGAAAAGAAAAAAGTGAAACCAAAGTGTCGTCACTAGGATAGTGACAGAATATTAATACTAAAACTACCTAAAATGCTCGAAATAACCAGTTTACAACTTTCTCAGTGTAGCTTTGCAGAATCGTAATGTCGCATTTTTAGAGATCTTAATGACTTTTGTCTGAATTATACGAATAAAGCTTTGTATCCTTTATTGTATTATAAATTTCTTTCTGTGCATCGCACTTTAATTTTTATACCATAATCGTCGGTATTTCTACTGTTAAGAATTCACAAACGTTCCCATTTTTGAAAATATCTGTTTGGGAATTTCCTTAAATTTTACCATAATCGTCGGTAGTTCTACTGTTAAGAATTCACAAACGTTCCCATTTTTGAAACTGTCTGTTTGGGAATTTTGAGAGGCAAACAGTTATTATTCGTGGCTGTTGACGAGGAAAGAAGATGTCGGGACGAAAGGGTTGGAAACACCGACACCCTATTCGTCCCTTGTTTTTACCCAGTCGCAATAATCGTTTACGTTTTCAGCTGCGACAAAGCGCCGCTCTCTTTCTGTACTCGCGTGTGCCAGCCGATAAAGCAAGATTTTTCCTCGTAAGATTAACATACTAACGAGCCTCACGGAACGAATTTTCCACCTTTCGTTCCCTCTATCGTTACGTCCTCCATCCGTTCGTCCCATCGGCGAGAGGATCTCGAACTCGAGGGACGTCCGTTGTGATTTCTTCCTATTTAATTTACGTAAATAGGCGAGAACGATGGAAAAGGGAAAAAGGTAGAGAATATTACATAAAAAATTGGCAGTTTTAATAGTGAACGATATTTGCACAACCGTGTGGAAAATGAGCCAGAAGGATAAAATTTCTTTCGCTCGAGACAAACATCGACTTTCAATATTACTCGAACTTATTTGACTGTTCGATTATTTGATTATTTGTTCAATTATTGGTTCGATATTGAAACGTGAGGTTTCCTTCTACTTTCCCTTCTACTTAGCTTGGAGGACAAGTATAGATCAACTTCCTCCCTCGAAAATTTTGCGAATTTTCAAACGTCCTCGTGGACGCAGTTAAAAATCCATCATTTTATGCCACCGAGGCTAAATTTTATAATTTTCCCTCGACGACTGCGTCTTGAAATTTGCTTTTCTCGCCAAGTTACAACAGTTTTGAAAATAATCAAGCAATTCTTCGTCAAGCGAACATTTTTTTTTACCTTCCACGTTCTAAGTCGTAAATTTCGTACGACGGATTGAGCGAAACGGTAGCCAACGCGGGATGAATTTTGGTCCCGGTTGATATTTAATTAATTATCCGGATTAGCGTGCCGGTTGGCAACGCGCTTTCTGGATTATGTTTATTGACCAGCGACTGTGGGAACGCTGGCCAGTATTTTGCGATGGCTTTTATCATCGAACTCGCTTTAATTACGCTAGAATTACCAAAGTGGTCAAAATGATCAACTTGTAATTATTTCTTTTTTTCTTTCTCGCACTAGGTTAATGGTTCGTTGGATTATTGTATCCTTTCCAACGAAATTGCTACTCTGATGAAGCCCTGTGTTCAGAAAAATTCCTCATTCAAGCGTTGCTCCGTCAATTTCTGCGCATTCAGTAATTGAATGTCTCATTGTCATCTCTTGTAATGCAAATATTAGATTCCTCCGTGATTCAACAATTCGCGCATCGATTCTGGTGTGTTCTATTAATAATCTGAAATATTTTTCTATTAATGATCTTCTGTTGGAAACGCAAAACAATGTATTTTTAGAGATTTAAATAATTTCCCATAAAATATATAAAGAAAAGTGCCGGCAAATTTAGCGTTGATTAAAGTGTTTCTTGGCGTTACACTCAGCCTTGATCGTCTAATCTGCAAACTTCACAGTTACGATGAGAGAATTTTTCAATTTTTTAAGTTTTCACAGACTGTAAAATTGCTACTGTGAATTTATTATCACTTTGTCATTTTCTAGAGGAGAAGAGTCTTCGTCGTGTAATGTAAAAATTATTTTATTTTATCAGAATAATAAAATAAAACGAGCACGTTTTAAGGCGGTCAGGACAGTTTGAAATTTTCAAAAAATCGATTTTTCTTGTTTTAAACAGTAGCTTGAAGTCTTAGAAATAAAATAGAGAAGGTCCTAGCCTTCAAAACGACTTAGTTTGGGGTATAATAATAAATCCGCGGATACAGAATAATTGAATTTGTATCGCTGTTTACAACTTTAGTATTATAAAGTGTAAGTAGTTTCAAATATTCAAATATTACTTTTGGCGAATCGAATATTAAAGGACTTGAATTCAATTTAGTTGTGAATTGTAAGAATTGTGAGCTGCGATATGTAAGTAAAAAAAGTAAGTGAAGGATACATATGAGAAATGACGCGTTTTTCTCGAAACTAGGTTTTTAGAAACGGTGTGCAAGATATCTCGGAATCTAACCAGCCGATTACTGTGAAACTTGGTACGTATCTTTAGTGTAACGTTTACTAGGGATTGACGATTGAAAATTTTTTAATTTTTAACAATTTCGAAAAATATAAACAAAAAACGTAGAAATTTTTGGGATAAATTCGATACACTAAAAACAAATAGCTGTTTTTTTCATAATTTTCACAAAAATGAAAATGTTGGGTCGTTAATCCCTAGAGAATATCGTTTACTTTCGAACTTTTCGTTGCAGCTAATCCCATTTGGCTGGAATCATCCACACCGATGGGCAATATAAAAAAAAATTATGTAAAAGAGTTAAATAAGAGCCCTATTTTTCTCTTTTTCTAATGTTGCTTTTCATAGTTTATAATCTGTTAAAATAAACCACAAAAAACTCATGTCAATCAAATATGTACCTTTTTTTCAACTCTCCAAAGTATTCGTAATTTTTAGGCTCGTCAAACTGTCCTGCCCCCTCATAGTAGAACCTCTCGAGCTTTAAAATCGAGCTCAGAGTTGGCTGTTGTGCGATTTCTTTTTACGAAAGCACAACGTTTAGCGAGTCACGTATTAGCTGTACGTATTTCGAACGCATTGGTCGCGAGGTGGATTCACCTGGCTCGCACTTTTTTCCCTCCGCTCGGTCGAGAAAGTAATAGCCAAGTTCAGAAACTTCCTACCATTCCAGAAGAATAATTGAAGAGCGTAATTACGGGTAAAAAGTCAGCTTTAAAGTGAGTGAGGGCAGAAGGAGAGAAAACAGCGGGAAAGAAGTCGTCCCGTTTGTCGCGTTTGCGAACCGTTCCCCTGGAAAGTTTCCAGTTTTAAGATGAGCAAGACAATCGGGCAAGCGTGATGAAATACGAGGATGATTAATCAACGAGCGTAGCGTTGCTGCGAAGAGAACTTTCCGCGAGGAGTCATAAACACACTGCGAATTATGATGTGATACTGATATTTAGTGATTTCTGATTACGTAACGATAGTTCGATCGATAGATCTCGTTTGAACTGTCATGTGTGGTAAGAATAACTATAAATCATGTTTGCATGCGATCCATGTGTATAGACTGCATCATAAAGAAAAAAAAATAAAAGAATAGAGAACAGTAGAAAGCTGCTGTATCGTATAGATCTTGAGGGAAGGTGTTTGTAAGCTATAAAACCCTTTAAAAATCGAGTCTCTGTGCTTTATAAAATAAAATCTAATACCAAATTAAAAATGTGTTTGAAAATAGCAATAGCATTCTGCGGGGAAGCAGAAACTGCACGAATTGCACGCGAAATTTAAAATTGTATAAAGATAACCGAAATGACGTACTTGTTATAATAATATAAAGGAGACGAGATAAATTTCTATTTATGATTGGGTTCTAAAATGCTGACAGCCGTAAATTCCAATATGGAGTTTGGATATTTGCTCATAATTATAAACGAAATTAAACGATTTAATTACAGTGATTGATCAATTTATTGGACTTCGCTTAATTTGCGAATCTCGGCCCTTTTCTCTTTCTGTTGGTACGTCTGATCTGAATTATTTCAGATTATTTATAAATATAATTTTAATATATTTTGACACGTAGAAAAGTATTATTAAATATTATCATGTAAATGCATACTCTCGTTCAGAAGTCGCTCGGACATTTTTCATTTTTGCTTTAAATATTCAATATTTTTAATGCAATGACGCTTTATTGGTTCTTTGTTACACGTGTAATTATTTCATTTTTTTAGATTATCGTTATTTTCTCCTAAGAGTTTCAAAGGATATAGAATTATACATAGAATAATAATATAGTATTATATAACAAAATTGTTGTATTTATTTAATAAATAATATCATTGTCATTATCATGACAAAAATATTGTATTGTAAAATTACCAATAATGATAGAATAATGCAAAAAACAAAAATATTGTATTGTCAAATTACCAATAATGATACAATAATGTAAAAAACAAAAATATTGTATTGTAAAATTACCAATAATGATACTATAATGTAAAAAACAAAAATATTGTATTATAAAATTACCAATAATGATACTATAATGTAAAAAACAAAAATATTGTATTATAAAATTACCAATAATGATACAATAATGTAAAAAATATTGTATTGTAAAATTACCAATAATGATACAATAATGTAAAAAACAAAAATATTGTATTGTAAAATTACCAATAATGATACAATAATGTAAAAAATATTGTATTGTAAAATTACCAATAATGATACAATAATGTAATAAAATCAATACGTAATCTTTTCGATTAAAACTTGTTGGCAAGAATAGAACGAGAGAAATTATGAATAATAAAAAAGAAAAAAACTATTTAAGTGACATCTGTTTAAATTTTCTATTATATATCCTCGCAATGTGAGAGTGATCGACTTTTTAAGAGGTTTTTCGTCTTGCCTCCGGTAAAATCCTTCCCAAACAATCGGTTCAATCGGAACAAACAGGATTTTGTTCCCTCCGAAATAGATTTGTTCCCATTATTTTCAGGAGAAAGAAGCACATTGGAAGTAAAAAATTTATATGTGTGCGTCTTATTCGATTGGAAAAATTGTATTTCGACTGATAGCCTTATTTAGAAACGTTCGATGCATGGCAGACATGACAGATTAAAAGTGCAAGACTCGACAATTCTGTCGAAAACAATATTGGATAAAAGGAATACAACCGTAGCTTCATGATTCTTTCACAAAATCACGACAATTCGGATAATTTTTTTTTTTATCAAAAATTGAGAAACCGTTTAATTTGAAAATGCAAAATTTGATAACTCTCTCGCGACAAATAACGTTGAAAGAAAAATAGAATTATGGCGATTTTATTTTCACGAAGTTTCGACAGTTTGAACATAGATAATTTTTTTCTTTTATTGGAAATTATGATAAATCGTTCAATTTTTGATTGTGTAAGATTGGATATTTCTCTCGTGAAAGTGATATTGGTAAAAAAATTCCTTTTTACGAAGCTACAAGTTGAATATAACACACACTTGAATATAAGCTAATTTAAGTAACTATATAAATTAATTTTGGACGTCAAAAAAAAGTTTTTTTAAATTAATTTCTTTTCTTTTCTAAAAAAATTCGACGTTTTCGCAATACTTTTCTGCAACTGAGAGTGGTTCCATTATAATTCAATAGCCAGCGACTGTATACCGTTCCATCAATTTCTTTACTTCTTGTTTTACGAAGTTCATTTGGCTCGGTCTGCGTCTCAACAAGAGGCCAAAAAATAATTTCGTCCATGCTTTAACCGTGACGTTTCAACGCTCGAAGCTCTTACAATTGGGCTGGCTTGAAAGTTGACTCGAGGAAACGTTTTGGACGTCTATGCAATTTAAATTTCTGCTGGATTGTGAAAGGGCTGAGTTGATTAATCACGATCACGTACCGTTAATTTGGACCTGGTTGTCTAGTCAGGATTTCGTCTTATTTTTCAGCATGACGCTCGTGTAAAGAGCTTTTGCATTGCTCGCCGACGAGTGTCAGATTGTGTAATAGGTTCATTCGAGCTTTCCGATGGCACATTTCAACAATTGAAAACGTGAAGACGTTGCTCATTGCTCTTCGTCGTCATGCACAAGATATTTCGCAAAATCAGCCATGAACGAGATATTTCGTCATTCGTGAGAGACTCGCGAATTTTCGTTTATCATCTCTTCTCTTCTATTATGGTTTTATTTTTGGAATTAGAAAGATATTTATTTATAGGAGAGATCAGTATGAGCGTGAAGTTTTTGATAACCTCTTGTATAATGGCCAATTTTATAAGAAATGGTTGATAGTTAAATGTTTAATTTCTTGGGTCACTGTGCAATTCAAATATTAAATAAATATCTACTTCTACGTGGATTCTGTCGTATTTGTTTAAATTTTTGAATGATTATTTAGACAAATTTTTGAACCATTTCAGATAAATAAATAAATATATGTGTATAATATATATTTATTAATATATAATAAATAAATATATATATATTTAAATAATTTTAAACAAATAAATATTTAAATATATATATATATTTATTTATTTTTAAAATAAAATTTTTAAATTGTGTATAATCTTCGAAATTATAATATATGTATATAATATTAAAATTTGAGTCTCTATAAATTTCATTAATTTTTATTTCAAAGTAGTCACTACGTTCTCATAAGAAAAGGCAAGAACTTCTAATATGAACAAATGTATCATAAAATATAACTTTACAACATAAAATTACATTGATAATATGTTGATAATGAAAAAAGGAAACGACAAAAATGTCCTCACCATAAAAAGAACTCTTGTTTCTATGGTATATTTTTATTGTCGTCAAATAAAATTGCCATGGTACATAAAACGATTGAGAAATATTTCTCACGAATTGAATCTCTATAATGAATTTGAAAATTGAAACCTCCAACGACCTTCAGAAGTTTGCTGTATGATTCTTTCTTCTCGTCAGTTTATTGAACCTTGAACGTCAGACGACTTGAAATTCAAAAAATCGTGCTACTCTCGTCATTATGTTCGTTTTCGCCTATTTCGTAATTAAAGAAAACGAGAGGCATCAATCTTCAAATCCATTGTACATTCAGCGATGAACAAAATTTTTAATACTTACACATATACAGTGACAATTTATAGCATTTCTCGAGAAGAAAAATGTCTTTGCTTCGCCATCTGCGACACGCTGTAAAACCATCATAGAAAAAAAAAGAACGAATGACGCTGGCTTTTAAAATCATGAGCGTGCTTTAACATTCGAAGTATACGTACACACTGTAAATACAGTAGATTATTTATTATTATATTTAGATAATAGAAATTAATTTAGATAATTAAAGAAATTTTAGAAACTTTTAGAAAATATTTAGTAGATTGATTATTATTATTATTTGCAAAATTAGAGAATTGTGTAGGATTGTTGATGCTTAAATTAAATATTATCAGCAAGTAAATATATTTATGTTCCGAGGAGAGCTGCGAGTGTGCCGCCACAAGCTGCCATTTTGTATTTTAGAAGTAGAAGCTTCAGACGTTGAAACGATCGCAGCAAGTTTGTCCTTTTTCTCGATTTCTTTCTTATAAAATTGTAACAGCTTCAGTGTGATTCATAACGCGAATCGCTATGTATTTTTACTTCATTAACAGTTAAATCGATATAACTAGGTTATATGGTTATTCTTAATTCGTTCGCGAGTTATCTACAATTGCTCAATCGGATCAATAAATGACGCATTACGCCATCTCAAGTAAAAAGGATCTGTAATGTTTGCGAGAAGAACGTGCGCCTTGATACAAAATTTTGCACGATGGATCGTGCATGTCAATTATTTCTTTCGAACTTTTGACGAACTTGAGATGCCGAGGCGGATCGGGAATAGAGAACACAGAAGTGTTCGGACGTTTTTTTCGATGGAAGGAGGAAGAACCAGAGGAAAATTTTCGCTTCAGGCAAAAATCAATTTCAATCTACTACCTGCGAGTCATTGTCGTTATTTCGTGCATTATTTATTTGGAAAGACGGCGATCTTTGGTCAATTTTTGCTGCCTTTTGACCTCAGATTAAATCAATGGTGGTCGACTGGATTGACCTGCGGGTCATCAGTACGATAAGAGGCAACTCGTGCAGTGTATTTTTTTTTTCCTGAACTTCATCCTTATCGTTCGTCGACACAAAGTCTGGTTTCATTGATTTTTACTTCACTGATATTACAATCTTCTTCCTTCCTTTTGTACATGTATTTATTATACTTCACACATTTACATATTTTTTATATAACCCAAGAAACTGTGTAATTATTATTTAAGTAATATATATATATATTTTTATATTTATTTAATATATATATATATATATATATATATATATATATATATATTTGGTATCTTATATAAATTTGATACATGTCTTTTTTTATAAAAATATTAGGTATGTTATTTCGCAGCATGTGAATACAGGTACAAAGAGGAGGCTCTGTGACATTTACTTCTTTAAGATATTATTATTAAAACTACAATATTGATAATTAAATTTATTACGTTTCATACGTAATTTTAATAATAAAAATATAATACGTAACGTAATTAATTTAATTATTAGCTTTTAATTTAATTCAATTAGTACGCAATAGCGTATTATTTTTCATACCATGTGTTCTTGACAATTTTGATAGAAAAATATGCCAGAATTGCAAATAATAATCTCTTGACAGAATTCTCACATCTTCTAATTATCATATCATAATTATATTATATTCAATGCACCATATTTTCGAAGCAACAAATATATATATATATATATATATATATATATATATATATATATATAGTTATAGTTATAGTTATAGTTATAATTTTGAATATAGTTTGTAACAAATGAAAATGAAAAAGGGAATGACCACAATGTTAAATAAAACTAGAGAAGATAAGGTTTCGATATGAGATTGAATACGCGAGAGAAAGATTTATAAGAAATTGGATAGAAATCATTCTAAAACTGTTGTTAATAAAAGAATTTGTAGACTTAACTATTGAAATTGAAAGATAGTTTCAACCTTCATTCTGTTGATCAGTAAACTGTGGACTTTTGTGTAATTTCATATCTTTGTACAAGATACAACTACAAAATACACATACAACTGCATAACTACAAAATACTGCATTATATACGATGCTTTATACATTTCTGTATTCTCTGTTCTTTTGTATCTACGAATTCCCTGTAAATGCATAAAAGTCCACAGTCTATTGACTACTTATCTATTGACTACTTATACAGTAGTCTATTGCCTACTTATCGTATTAAAAATTGAATATTAGTAATATAATGAATGTACAAGTTTTCTACTTTCAATATTTTGTATATTTCTGCATTCTCTGTATTTTTGTATCCACAGATTTCGCATAAATGCTCAAAAATCTATAGTCCATTGCTCAGACACTATTAATAATATTATATTAAAAATTGAATACTAACAATCTACTAATAACATAATATAATATAACAATATAACAATATAACAAATTTTAATGAATTTCAAACTCTTAAGAACATTTTAATTTATATTTAATAAATTTTATATTTTTCAATATACGTATTTATATTTTAATGAATATATAATTATATAATATTCAATATTTAATTTATAATTTAATAAATATTTATAATATATTTACAATTATATTAAATAATTTAAATATATTTTATAAATTAAGGCGTACTTTATGTGTTTGATTGTTCGGGATTCTCATTAAGGGGAATAAAATATACTTAATTGACATGTGTCGTAAAATCAATATTTTTCATATAAAATGTACATAAAATTCCACATTTTTTTTGCGAAGATAACGTGCTTGATATACTCCTTTACGTCGGATATCACTTAATTAATAAAGCGATAATTAAAATGCACACGTCGATTGATATGCCAGAATTATTTATATTGCATTCTCACCATATGTTACATTATTTATATAATATATAAAGTATGATATATATAATATACATATATATTTATATATATTATATTATTATATTATTTTTATATCAACATACACAGCGTTGACGGTCGTCGAGGAACAAAGTCATCGTAGATCTCTTTATAATCACATTTTATAATATTGTATTGTAATTTTATAATATATAAATTTTATAACATACTACATTTATATTTGAATTATTTGTAAATATAGTAAAGCCGGTTCGATTATTTTAACTAATTAGGAGATTAATTAGGAGACAAATCCGATGAGCGGTCTTTTTTAAACGAAATATCGAAAGGGAAGGAATTGTAGAATAAGTTTTAGGAGAGAACAACAGAAATATCCTTTCTTTTTCATGTGAAGTAAACAAATTCTTGGAAGGAAAGAACATAAATAGAGGTTTGAGGCGAATTGAATTGATGTCTGATATTGTTTAAACAATTTAAAATATCGATAATTCCTTTTCACAATTTTTCATAATGTTTCATCGAGCGAATACTCTTGTCTTTGCATGTATAGGATTGTTCACAAAAGTACGTATTCGAATACATATAGAAACTTTTGATGAGCATACTGTACGTCTGACATAAAATACTTTAAGCTTTTATTAGTATTTAATATTAATATTATTATTATATTTTGATGAGCAGACCGCAGATGTTTACAAAATGATTACAATTTTATATTTTTATGAAGACTACGAAAATTTAAATAGAGAATTTTATTAAATATTAAATTTAATATTATAAATATATATAATTAAAATATATATATTTAATATTATTAAATAATATATGATGTATATAACAATATCATATATTGTATATAATTATAATATTATATAATATATATATATATAATATACATTTAATATTATTAAATAATATATATAATTATTTATTAAATATTATAACGAGAATTATACTTTACTACTTTTCTAGTGAAATTATTATAAAATTATAATTCACAATTACACGAAACATTTTTGTCGTAAGAATTGAAAATCTAAAAAATATATTATATTATATTGTGTCTTGTCTCTATAATTAAATATATCTTTATTTCCACCGTTCTGACTTTTCCATCAAGGGCTTGAGAATCGCAAATTCAGTCGAATCATTCTCCAAATATTTTTTACACACACAAAAATCTGAAATATAATCGAAAATCAAAAATATAAGAAACACGTGCGAGATAATTTGCATTCTTTACGCATAGAAAAATCTTTCCAATTCGAATAACTCATTTAACACTAGAACTCCGGCGATTAAAATTTGCAGCAGAGAAACTAAAGTGCAAGGGACAGGAAAATCTTTTTAACGCAAATAAAAATTTTTTTTTTATATGTTTTACTAAAAATCGTTTAAGCTTCTAGAAATACACTGTTATAAATATATACGAAATTTTCGTAGAAAATTATAAATTGATCATTTTGATCATTTTGTTAGTTCTAATGTTAAAGAAAAGAAATTAACTGATAAAAATAGTTAATTGTTGTATTTACTTAACTCTTAATACACGCAAGAAGAACGACGAATATTGTGTATATTTTTTGTATACTTCAACTTTATGGTATTGAACACGATGGCCATTATGGCTGATCGCTTGAGCATTAAGAATTAAAATGCTTAATTGTCTCATGTTCTACGTCCAAGATCACTGGACAATGATTTCATTTTAGTAGATTTAATTTCCAATTTGCCTCAATGACAATTTTATTTTATTTTATTTTATTTCTTTATTAAAGGAGCAAACATTTTTATTTTTCTTTAATTACCTCGATCCAAGTGCAGAGTATGCTATTGCAAATAGTTAGAACGTAATTTATTAATTAAAATATTAATTGATAAATTTAACAAATTTAATTGATGTGTTCTATCATTCGTGATTTTTATGCATTCATAGAGAATTGAACAATATGCTACGGTGTATTGTCTTATAGGCAAGATGTAATATCTACAGATATAAAACAATTTTCAAATTGGTTCTATTTTTCAAATTAAATCTTCGAAACAATAACTTTGCATAAAAATTCACTGTGTGTTCCATAATAGATGTTGATTACTACTATTATAGATTATAGACTATATGTGCGTTCAAGTTCATCAATTTATTAAATATGCTAGAATTTATAGTTAATTCCAGAATGAATAGGAAGTTATTTTGTCTACAAAAATAAATGGAAAAATGCAGAGTGAAATTTTTCCATTTAAGATCTCGTTTTCAAGAAAATAGACTTTATTTCAGAAGCTAGCTTGCCAGGTATTCACTTGAAAATGAATTCTCTCGAAAATGTGGAACATCGTAAAAAAATTGTATTCTACAGAATACATTCTCGCGAAAAGAATAATTTTCTGCTCATTTCCCCAACCAGTCTAGAATTAACTAAATTTGAATATCAATCGATAAACTTCTAGACTTGATTTTCTGGAAAACGAAACATCAAGTGAGAGCATTAATTTAATTCCATCATCTCGGTAGAATTCTGTCTGGTTGTGCCAACAGATTGGAAACGTCCTGTATACATATCTCTTGCATGTGATATTAAATTTTATACGAAGCTCGTCGCTGTTTGATATGAAATTATAATAATGAGTCCTCTGTATTTAATACTAATTTATTTGTGTCTAATATTAAACTTCATATCAGGCTGCTTTTTGCTCCGGTCATTATTATATTACTTCAACTTCAATAATCTGTTGCTACATGTCGCGATAATGTGAACGTCGAGATAACGTGTAAATATATATGATCGGGTGATGATTGAAGAGCGATTCGTAGGTGAGCAGCTTCTCGAACGTGAACTTCGGCGAATCAATTGCTTGCGAGACATTTCTCCTCTGCTTCTTCGACAATTACATTTTAGGTAAGAAAATTTATATTTTACAAAGCATACGAGAACTTGTAAAAAAGATTTACATATTTTAAATGTCACTTTGTCAAAAGTGTGTGTACTTCGCTTCGATTTAATTAAGAAGAATTATATAAGCGTCGCTTCAAGTCGATTCGAAAAAAAAACGTGTCAATAATGTTTGTGAAATTTATTGAAATTACAACGATTTGCAAACGTGGTTATAAAAATATAGAAGAGACTAGGATATTTTCTTATTTCACTGTCAAGAAATATTTCAAATATTACTTTGTCAAAAGTGTGTGTACTTCACTTCGATAATTAAGAAAATTATAAGCGTCGCTTCAATTTGAATTCGCGAAGATTAAATTATTATAACAATTATTATTTCATATATAAATATATTATTATAGATATTATATACGTATAAAAAGGAAATAAATTTTTTTTCATTTACTGTTCCTTTTTCAAAATTCGTTACGAATGAATGACGAACAGAAAATTATTTTACATAGGAAAATAAGTCAAATGTGTGAAATACAATTTTTTCGTTTCGCTTTTGAGGAAACTCAATTTAAAAACTTTATTAAGTACACGTTTACTAAACTTTCAGCTGAACTGTTTCCTTCTGAGAACGAGGCTTTAAACGGCGAAACTTTATTTCATATTTTTCACTTATTTCCGCGAATAAAATAAGTTCCTATCGATTAATCATTCACGTGTAAGTTCAGAATTAACGAATGTTATAAACTTCATAAATTTTTGATGACTTTCAACATACGTTGAAACTTGATTTTCTTGAAAATGATGGCTTAAATGAAAGAATTTTATTTTTTATTTAGTATCTCTTTCATCTAGAATCACTTCATTTATACAACATGCTCCAATATTTTATTCAAATATTGCCAGTGTGTTCTATAGGCAAAGATAAAACTTAAGATATAAAAATTAATAATTATTATTAATAACAAGATGTAAAAGTAAATGCTACGACAGAAACGTAAAGCGAAATGTAAAGCTGTATGCACTGGTGTGTATACATTTCGAACTTCCATTTACCAATACAAAATTGATAATCGAAGCGATTATCCAGTCTATAGCGAATTGAATTTGATATCAATTGCTTTGAATTTCCTCAAACGAAGATTTGATTTTTGCAATTAATTTGTGCAAGCACTTCTGTATACTGCTTTCGAAGGTAATTTCTACTCTTTCTACGAGACTAAGAGATTGAATCCATCGTTGAAGTTGATCGTATATTTGTCGTGCTCGTTACAACATTTTTACGTCTGTCATAACATTTTTAATAAACCTTTTCGTGAACATTTTTCGCTACATGATATTTCAGTCTCGTTTTTATCTGTGAAAATAAAATTCGGCACGTTCTGCACGAGAAACAAATAAAACGTGATACGAAATAAACAAGAATTCACTCTCTTGATAAATAAAGAAGAAGAAGAAATAAAACTGAGAAAATAAAGAGCTGCTGGAAGGTTTCTCGACACTGTTATACCAAATAATCGTAATCGATAAAGAGAAGAAAGAACCAGAGGTGAACCGCGTCGTAAAGAAATTGCGCTAAAATCGCAAACAATTTGCAAGCGCGCTGGCAAATACAGAAAACGCAGACGGCGCGGGAGGAAGTGACGGAGAAGAAGGCGCCGACTAAATAGCACGTGCGGTGAAAGAAAAATTCGCTCGCCGACGCTCTCGCTAACCTTTCCCCGAGACGCTGGGAATATTTTTCTGACCCTGAGCTGAGCTTTGAGATTGCCACAGAATGATTACAACTGTGCTCGATAAGAGGAACTCGTGGAAATGTTAGTGTTTCTTAACCTCTTCCGTTTACTGCATTTCTATTAAGGGGGCAGGACAGTCTGACGGGCGTAAAAATTACGAACACGTTTGAAGGGCTAGTAAAAAAAAAAAAAGTACATATTTGATTGACTATGAACTGTAAAAGGCAACATTAAAAAAGGGAAAAAGAGAGCTCTTAGTTAACTTTTTAACAGCATCCTTTTACGTAACATTTTTTTACATTGCCTATCGGTGTGCATGATTCCAGCCAAAAAGTTCAAAAGTAAACAATATTCTCTGGGGATTGACGATCCAACATTTTCATTTCTGTGAGAATTATGAAAATACCAGCTATTTGTTTTTGTATCGAATTTATGTCAAAAGTTTCTACGTTTTTTCGTTTATATTTTTCGAAATTGTTAAAAATTAAAAAATGTTCGATCGTCAATCCCTAGTAAATATTACACTAAAGATACGTACCAAGTTTCACAGTAATCGGTTGGTTAGATTCCGAGATATCTTGAGACACAGTTTCTAAAAACCTAGTTTCGAGAAAAACGCGTTTAAAGTTTCAGAAAGTTTAAAGTTTCAGTCATTTTTCATATGTGTCCTTTATTTACTTTTTTTATTTATATATCGCGGCTCACAGTTCTTACAATTCACAACTAAATTGAATCCAAGTCCTTTAATATTCGATTCACCAAAAGTAATATTCGAATCACACGATTTACACTTTATGATAATATTATATTATATTATAAAGTTAATAATATTTATATTAAATATATTATTTTTTATATTAAAGTTAATAATATTTATATTAAATATAATTATTCTTTATATTAAAGTTAAAATAATATTATATTATATTATAAAGTTAATAATATTTATATTAAATATAATTATTTTTTATATTAAAGTTAATAATATTTATATTAAATATAATTATTTTTTATATTAAAGTTAAAATAATATTATATTATATTAAAG